>NC_081405.1:329849392-329854392 GCF_030272615.1 Cryptomeria japonica | reverse complement strand
TTCTTTGGATGATGAGGCTTTCACTGGTTGAACGAGTACAATGGCTTTGGAGGCTTGTTCACCCTCAATAGGTTGCTCAATAGAGGCAACACTTTTGTTGGTTCCCTTAGACTCTGATGTGTCCTTCAGTGATTCCTTGCTTGGGGTCTCAGTGGCAATAGTTTCAGTGCATGCAGGTGCTTGAGAAGTAGATTCTCCTTTTGTAGACTATTGACCCTCTTTGCCTTGATCAATGTCATGATGTTTCTCAATTGAAACTTGCTGAGTTACCAAAGGATAGGACTTGACTTGTTCCAAAACTGATTCACTTGATACCAATTTGGCATAGGCATTTCCTTCTATCATCTTTTGTTCATGTGCCTCAGTGTCCATGACATTCTCATCTTGTTGAATAGTTGAAGCAGGATCTTGCTCGGTAATGTCAACTATTTCTACTTCACCTTGAGTTTCTTCATTCTGAATTCTGAAGATTTCTTGCCATTTTTCTTTGGTTTCCTTTTCAACTTCAAGATAAAGTCCATTCATCATTTTCAAGGCTCTATGCTTCACTTGAAAATGTGTCTGGTAGTTTTTCAAATGATTTCTAATATCATCTACCGACATGTTTGGAAAGAGATGTACTAAAACTCTTTCTCTTATCTGCTTCTCTGAGTCCATAGCATATTTCCATCTATTGTCAATGTGAGAGTATAATGCATTTGAAAGAAAGTTACTTAGTTCCAATGGAACTACTCGAAATTTGAGAAGTGTACATACAACTAACTCTTCTATTTGTCTCTTTTCTTCTTCTGTCTGGGAGTCATATTTAACATACCTAAATGACCCGAATCCTCCATATTCTTTCAATTTGGCACAAAAGTTGTCAATAATGTGTACATCTTCCTTTGTGCTTTTAACAATCTGAAATTTATTTTTTGTCTTCAAATTCTGTGTCAGTTGACTCCTTATTCAAAATGAGTCTCCTGGTCGACTTTCTATAAGTCTTTGTAACTTTAGGCATTTCAACATTTTTCTGCCTCTTACCGGGTGACACTGCAGATGATCTAGTATTAGGTCATTTCACTGGTGGAGTTGGTGATACCTTAGGTGTATCTTGTTTCTTCCTTTTCAATGTTTTTCCCTTTGGCAACTCGATGCTCAAAGTGATGGTTGCTTCCTGAGCTTCAGATTCTTCCTCAATTGAAAGTTGATCATCTTTCTTACCTATTGGCTTAGTATGTGTGGAGGTAGAACCTTCTCCAAATTTCTCAGTTAAGTCTTTTATCATTTTAGTGGCTTTTCTAGTAGCCTTCGGTACAACTATGCTCATTTTTACCTTCTCTTTTACCTCTTCATAGGTACCATATTTGATTTCGGTCGAGTGCCTTGGAAGTGTCAAAAAGGCATCTATCTGTTGTTGAGAAATATCAAGATCCATCTCATAACCCATGGACGGTAGAGATTGAGTTCTAGGATCTACTGCATTGACATAACAGTAGTCGGTGTCCACTTCAAAACATATATCATCCTTATATTTTTCCACTAACTGAGGTGGAATTCTGTACCTGTTATGCATCTTTTCTTGAAATTTGCTGAAGTAATCATCCATTATCTCATTGAAATTATCACCTAACTGATTGATAAAGTCATTTATTTGATGGGTGATTGGTCAATGTAACTCTCAAACTATGTTACCGACTGATGGGAAGAATTTCTAAAAATAAAAAAACATGCACACTAAGAGTGACCCAAACTTTAGTGTGTTTGTCGAGTTATTATTCTTAGGTTTCCTTATAGTGTTGAAATTTTCAAATAGGTTTTTCAACAACACTTCACATAGATCAATCTTCATACCCTTTTTCAAAATCTTGTAGGCCAAATCTACAGTTGCACATGGTACACTTTTTTCTCTTGCCGATTGAAAGAAACAATAACTGATGACTCTAATTGCAAACTTTGGCTCTGCATCTGTAACATTATTCAATTTAAGACCTCTGCAATCAGACTCAACTCTGTTTAAAGTTATCAATTCCTTCTGTGAAATCATTTTCTGTGCTCGGGCATGGTCATATATAGGGTATCTGGTTATTATGTGAATGTTCTCCTTGGTGATTTTGAATGGTTGCTCCTCTAGCCACGTAAAGTCATCATGAACTCTGCTCAAAACAAATTTAACCCATTGGGGTTTGAAAAATTGAGGGTAGGTTAGGGCTTTGGTCAATCCCTTGACTTTGATATGCTCATACTTGCTATCTAGGATTCCATCAGTGCATAACTCATCATACATGTCCTTGATCTTGGTATGACCTAGCTCTTCAACATGGCACTTAGTGTAGAATCTGACATCTTCAACCAATAGAACCCTATCCGGAATAAGAGAAAATGCAGTTTTCTCATCAGGTTCAAATGAAACTTTGGGAGGTAAGGAATACTTCTATGAGGGCTTTGCAATAGTCTCAACTACAACTAGTTTCTACAACTTGGGAGCCATTTCAAACTTTGGATTCCTACTAATGAAATAGCTTAGGGTTTCAACTAACCAAAAAATGCTTTCAACTTAGTAAATAGAATGCAAATATTCACAACTGATATTGATCGGTTAACTTGCTTGAAAATGCATTTTAAGATTGTGTGAAAATACCTTGAATTCACTCTGAAATGTTTGATCGCCTTTGATTCGCTTAGCTCTGCTCTTTGAAAACTGGTAAGTGTAAAATGACCGCACGAAAAACTTTAAGTACACATTTTACCTTATCAGGATTTGTGCAGTTAGGTAAGAAAACATTAAATGCACTCGGTTCCACTAAACCAATTAACTTCCTTTTACGCTTTTACCGACTAAATAGGCTTCTTGCACTTACCAACTTCTTTGGTACTCCAAAAGACTAGATAGAATTTCAAACTTGCTAATGCATCTTAGCTATGCAGATTTTGAAATTAAGTACATGATAAAATAGGAATTGTTAAGATCTAACCTTGAGATAATGCAGTCCCTTCATACCTTTACTGATTAATTCGAAGTAGATGCACCTAACTCAGTAGGTAAGGTGCTTTCTTCATTTTTTGACTCAATTTCCTTCTTTTTCCAGATTTGTTGTAGTTTGATTTTTATCTCTTCAGTATCTCCTCTGGATTGATCTCTACAATTCTTAGCCAAGTGTCCAGCTTTATGACAATGAAAGCATGCCATACCAAGATTTCTCCATGATCTTCGGTTGTTCATTCCAAATCTTATCATGCAATTGGCACTTATATGTCCATATCTTCCACAACATTCACACCATATCCTTGTATTGTAATCCCATGGTACTACAGTATACTATCGGTTAAGATCTATGTGAGTTTGGTAGCTTCTAGTATTTGCTCGGTGTGAAGACCTCATATAGTTTTTTTGCTTAAACCAACACTTCTCGGTACTGTGTCCATATCTATTGCAGTTTTTGCAAAACCCCTTAAATTTTGCCTTCTGAAAATTGATAGCAGACTTTGTCCTACATTGTTTAGATGTGTGACCATACTTATTGCAATTGTAACAATAACCATCAGACCTAGTGACATTCAGTTGCTTACCTTTTCTGATTTGGCACATGTTGGCAGTATGTCCTTGTTTTCCACAGTTGTTGCAGATAGGCTTCCTTCCTTTGATGTTCTCCTTTTTTCCAGCTTGCTTTGATGATTCCCCTCTCTCAGTGGTGTTGATCCCTTTCTCGGTAGAGTTTTTTTCTTTGTAACCAAGTCTTGCATCTTTGTTGGGTCTTCTTATATTTGGTTGCTCATCCAACATCCTTGATGCTTCATAACTTTTCTTCAATGTTTCTTTTGATTTCTTCTCTGCTTCAAGTTCATTGGTCAATCTTGATAATTCAAGTTTCAATGCTTGATTCTCATTTTCTTTTAGATTTTCTTCATGATGTGCATAACCCAATTGATCAGAAAGATTATGTTGAATTCCAGTCATTCTTGTGATTTCATCATTCTTTTCAAACACCAATGCTTCTAGCTGTTGTTTTTCCCTTTCCATGTCTCTTATGTTATCCTCAGCTATTCTTAATGCATCAAGATTTTCAGTCATTTGTGTGCTGAAATGCTCATGTTCTCTTTTCATTGCTTTCAGTTGTTCAGTCAGTGCTTTGTTCTTTTCTTTCAGTTCTCTAGTCATTTCTTCAGTCTTGTCTAATATACTATTCTCAGATGATGTCTCGATTTGTTCCACCAGCTCTTGTGAGTCCTATAAATCATCAGACAACCTTCTTCTGACTTTCATTGATTTTTGCATTTGTCTCTGCATATCTACAATCACTTGATTAGCATGATCCAATTCTTCTTGAAGATTCACAATTCTCTGAGATTGTTTGTAGCCTTCCATTGATAATATTTTTCTCTTTAGGCTATTAAACTCTTTTCAAAGATTGAAGCTTTGATACCAATTGTTAGGTCCAACAATGAAAGCTAATGTACTGAGAGGGAAGGGGTGAATCAGCACTTCAAAACTTTTCTTTAAAAACAATCTTACTGATAAACATAAATTGTAAACTGCTGATCTCATAATATATAAGTGTTAGGTCCCAGAGACAACTGAGAGGGGGGGGCTGAATTAGTTGTCTAATAAATTTAAACCAAAAATCATTTAACCAGCTTAATGCTTAATACTGGTGAACCAGTTAAGTATGTCGGTAGACAGTGTTAACAGTAAATTACTATACTGGTAAGGATTAATGCATGAAACATAAACATGAAGTCATCCACAACACATAACACCAATATTTGTACGTGGAAACCCTGTAAGGGGAAAAACCATGGTGGGAAACCTTACCCACAATCAGATGATACTACTGCAGATAGTAAGTGTACATAAATGGGTATGCACATGCAGAAAGGCCAACAACCTAGAGCTCACTGCTCAAACACGAAATGGGAGTCACACTGACTACAGTTGGATGGTTAAATCCAATAAGAATGTACTGCACAAAATAGCATCTTCATATGTTGGATTCAGTACTAGTGTAATGTTGATATGCTTC
>NC_081405.1:329826892-329844392 GCF_030272615.1 Cryptomeria japonica | reverse complement strand
GGAAAAAGAAATAAATAAAAGATTTCCTTTGTATTTTTCCATTTGGCCTTTTTAATTTAATCATTTGAAAGAATTATTATTTTTGAGAAAGAAATAAATCTGATTGCCTTTTTAGTTTTAAAATACTTAAATTTGATTGAATGAAAACTTTAACCTAGAAGCTTGGGTTAAAAGATATTTTAGGCATCCATTCTGGGCATTCACGGCAGGAGAAGAAGAGGATTTTTGGAGAGAAAATTTTGGAAAAACTTCCTGAAGGAGCTGGAAATTCGACCTGGCTACAAGACTAGAGTTTCTTCATCCTTTTTGCTTGCTAATTGCTTCAAGGTTGGAGGTTCCCTTCTTGTTTTGAATTTGTTTTTGAAATTTTCAGTTTGCTTCCTGTGTATGGAAATTTATGTATTCTACCTATAGATTCTTTTTGGAATTCTGAAATGGAAGAAATATTGCCTGATATAGTTGGTTGTGTGATGCTATAAGCATATGGTTGCATTCAGGAAAGGAATTTGTTCATTTCTTCTTTGTTGTGTGTTATTTGTTCATAGCAAACAATTTCTTGATTTACCTCTTCTTGGAAAGAAAGAATTTTAGATTGGGCTTGCTGGGTGCATCCTTGTTTCTATTCTGTCATGATTTGGCTAGCTATTCTTTCCAGTGTGTCTATTTCACCATTTACCTTGCTGGTAAACTCTTCCTTGCAATTTTGGAAATTGGCACTGTATGTGTATGTTCGTGAAACAATTCTGGAAATGGAATGTTCGAAGTGGTAAGTGTTACCGGTTCGCAGTGGTAAGTGTTACCAGTTGGAAGTGGTAAGTGTTACCGGTTTGAAGTGGTAGTGTTACCGGTTGGTAGCGACAGTGTTACCAGTGGTAGCAGCACTACCGGTAAGTGGTGTCTGTTGTCCCGACAGTAGCACAACCATAGGTTGGTTTGACCCTCACTTGGTTTTGAGCCCAACTAAACATTAACCAACTAAATATGATATTTATTCTTCAAATAAAACATCATTCTCATACTGGTTCGAAAATAATTTCTCCAAATTCATCTTTTCCAAAACCAAGTTACACTTTTCAGATCAAGGAAATATATATTTAAAGAAACCAAATATAGATAATTCATTTCTCAAATTAACAAATTATTTCCTTTCGTACATAAAAAAAATATTGTTGCGGTTAAAACACTTCATTGGTGAAGCGGCCACCAAGGTTCAAATCCTTGTTGGGCCACTGTGCTCACAAGGCCTTATGCCTTCGCTGGGTCGTTGTGCTCGCGGATTTGAACAAGTGAAGTGTGGGGATGAGGTCCCCCGTTTGTGGCCTCACTAGTTCATAGCTCCAGGTCAAAAGCATTCACGTGGAGCTAGAGGGCATGTCGTGCCAGCGTCACCGGTCGCGTTAAAAAGTTTACCAAGCATAGTTTAAAAAAAAAAAAAAAATTAATATATACTTATTAATCCGTGATTAATAAAATATATACAATTAATAATTAATAATAAAATTACAAATTAAATATTAATTAATATATATATATATATATATATATTAATCTCAATTAATAAAATAATTATTAAGTAATAATTAATAATAATTAAAAAAAACTTTATTTTAAATAATAATTAATATTATTATTATATTTTGTTTTAACGAAAAAAAAAAAACAATGATACTGGGGCACCCACGTAGGCCCCCTCCCCTTTTTCCAAGGGCATTGGCAGCAGACGCTACCATCGGTAGTGCTGCTACCAATTGGTAGCAGGTCTCTACCCTTGGTAGTGCTGCTACCAATTGGTAGTAGCCACTACCTTTGATAGCACTGCTACCACCCCACGTGGTGGGGTTTTCCTGCCACATGGGGGGGTTTACATTTTATTTTATTTTTATTATTTTTTTTATATTTTTATTAACAACAAACAGAAAACCCCCAAAATGCAAAGTCTCAAACAAAGACAAAATAATATAGAAATAAACTTCCAAAATGCATGGTTTGCACAAAAATCTAAATTTAGAATAACCAGAACTAAAATAGGCAAATTTTCCCAACTAGAAGATCATATTTGAGAAAAAGAATCATTTCTCACACAATGATTCAACCAATCTGTCAAACCCCAAACTAATTTTTGATTTAAAACTTAATCAGAAACATTCAATAGAGTTTTAAACAAAAATTTATTAAGAACAACCAAACCCCAATGATTGTTCTTTTTTTTTTTTTTGAAAATCAATCTGAGCAACTCAAATTAAATCTGGAGGTTTGGACAGAAAACAAGGAGGGTTTGATTTGGAGATTTAAACTATAACTCTTTCATTTCCCCAAACAAATGAGATTTTTAACCTTCACAACCAAATTGCTACAAAATCCAAAACAATTTCTTTAAATAAAGAAACCATGAAATAAACTGGAGACCTACCTGATTCAGCAATCCTGGAAGAGATTTGAAGGAGAGCCCAACCTGCAAGCTCCAAAAATCCTTCTTCCTCCCAATACCCACAAATTTTCCCCATCCAAAAATATTCTCTCCCAGAAATATTTTCTAAAATAAATCTCTCCAAAAAACATACTCTCAAAAATATTTTCAAACCTAGGTTAAATGGGAAAAGTTTTGACCAAAAATCTCATTTTTGAATTTAAAATATTTTCATTTAAAATAAAATCCCAAAATTCTTATTTTTGAATTTAAAATACTTTCTTTTAAATAAAATTCAAAAATCATTCTTTTCAACAAATCAATATATTAAACTTGTTTTTCAAATTAAAATTGATTTTCTTTTTTACTTGATATTAACCTTTTCTATTCCAAAATGCCAAAGAGATTAAATTAATTCTATTTTGAATAAATTTAAATCTTTCCTTCCAAAAGAACATAAATTGAATAAATTCATCGTTAAGATTAACCATTTAATCGAACTTGCTACCAACTTGAATTGAGCAATTCTAATTAACGATTAATCGCATAAACAGGGAACCTATTTAATTTAGTCCCCAAAAAATACTAATGCGTAAACACACATTTAATCAAATTAAATATTAAGGATTAAATACTCAATTTAACCACACACAAAACATGCAACTCAAGAAAGCCAAACAGACAGATGACCTGCATACCCAACCAAAGGGAATACCGACGACGAGTGATGATGCTCACTTGAGCATGACTATGGTCAAACGAGGGTCTCGCGACCACCTAATCCAATTTCTAAGGGCCAATGAGGAACACTCAACCCTGTGAATCCAAGTGGAGATGAACCTCGCACCCATGCGGTACTGTACCTGCAATTTCCTGCAACCATGAATCACACATGCATACATATATATTTAATAAAAGTGTTAGCCCAAGATTAATAACATGAATCAGGAGAACTAATAAGCTTACATACAAATTGATGCGAAAACCACATTAACCAGTATGCACAATAATGAAAACATCTGACTATAACATTATAACATGATAAACTAACCAAGGTCAAACTGAAATTAGAATCTGATTAGGGTAGGGGTACTACATTCTCTCCCCCTAGGTTCCGACTTACTCCTAGAAGTTGTAAGGCTAGACGGAGAACATGTCACACGCATAAGCCCTGAAACTCATTCAACAAATATCAAACTGCACATAGGAATCTTTCCATAAATAAATGAAACATTATTGCTAAATCCTTTACGAATGCCATTATCCATTGGCAAGATACATCTAAATCCATAAATTTCTTAAAATATTCTAGGAACTATCTATAATTATTGCAGAGAAACAAGAATTTTCTCCCTTCCATCACACCAAATTAAAGCATAAAAAGAGGTAACCAACAATTATCATACTCATCTATCAATATGACAAGAAAACATGCCATCATGATCAATTTCCTTTACCAATCCATCATTTTCATAAAACTTTATCGCATAGAACTAGCTTCAAATATCAAATTCTACAACCAAGTTAACTTCCATGAAATAAGAGCAACATATAGAACACAATTGCTTACACTTGTCAGGCATATAACAACCTTTCCAATGACTATGTCCCATAACATAGTGACAAGTTAACACAATTTACTCCATGATTACACATAATAACCATCCACATAACTGGAATGCACAACTCAAAAGGCCACATGTGAGCATGTCTAATGCTCAATCAAAGATAACATGCACAATTAGCATCTCTGTGCTTGATCTTAGAACAATAATATGATCATAAATATCCAACATCTCACTCAAGGACTTGATGGTGCTAGGGCACACCATAGCGGTGCTACCTTCCATACAAGACCTTCATGACATCCCTTGTTGAGTAAGGTGGTTATCCTCCAAGAGATAATCACCACACATAGGTAGGTAGTGGATCCTAGCTGCATCACAACCTCGCATACCCCCATCCTCAAGGTTCCCTACGTCTACTTCCTTGTACACACTCAACCAAGACCGTCTCATACATCCCTGGAGAGGAATTTCACATTTCAACACAAGACCAGCATACGAAAACAATAAGGATAAACCAATTTAGCCACCAAAGTACAGATGAATAAAGATAATAAATCATCAATTCCAATAGTAAGGCAAGAAAATAATCCAGAATTTGCAACACCAAATCAAGTAAGCAAAAGATCACAAGATCGTGGCTAAACCTTCAAAGTCAAAGTAGAATAAATTGCTGGTCCACAAAGAAATAAATAAGAATATCACAACTGCACATAACATCACTATGTGACTAGCATCTAGCCACCAATGAGGAAGGAGGGAACAATCGTATAGCTGTTACAGTAGCTCATCATGTGGTGCGGCCTAGTCACACATCCACATGGCATGGCAGTGTGCACCTCAACATCACCCTACATCACGTCATCACGCAACATGGCAATACTCCAAGCAAAGAAGGCACACAATGGACGTATCCTGCATGGTAGTGCACGTCACGAAAATAGGCACGCACAGGTCACGTCTTGCATAGTGACGTATCTATCAGGATACTCGTCGTAAGCTAGTGGTATACATGGCTAAGGTCCACCCATGTCTACCAACACCTACTAACTAGCAGCTCATGCAGACAAACCTACCTTTCATGAAGACAAGGCAAAAGATCCTCCAAAATACACCATCACTATGCTCAAGAATCACCATCAATATGCTCAAATAAAAAAGAGGAATAGCCTGGTACACATAAACCTTATAAATAGATTCATCAAAAGGGAAAGTATTGAGTACACCCTTAATACAGTTTCATTATATAACTATATTTTTCCTCGAAATAGAGAAGCTAAAGTCACTTCGCACTAACATTACTCGTACGTCGATCCATACTATTCTAGGAATGGTGACTTCCAATACTACCCCTTAACATACTGAATTACCAACAACCCAAGGTTTGGTACTCAGTAGGGTAACAAATAAGCAACATCACATAAATAGTATGGTTTCCCATACTCATAAGAAAACATATCCTCCATGATTGATTACTTCACCATCCCATGGGCACATATAGCAAGCACGGGTTTCTTACAATACACAAAGAAAGCACCAGTACTGGTTTAATCACATTTATGGGGAGTACTTTTCAGTACGCTATCATCTACTCAAGGAAGGTTTTAATTATGTTTCCCACATGAATAACTGAATAAAGTTTATTCTAGATACAAGTACCGAAATTCTTAGCAATTCAAAATTACATAAGGAAATAACATCATTCCTATATCTTTCTCTAATTCCACTAAGCATTCATAACCACATTACTAACTATGCAATTTTGTTTCCAAAGCATAAGACTTCCATCTTTCAATATGAAGCCAAATGCAAAAATACAGTTCCACATGCTTTATAACATTCTATTTAAATCAACGTATCCTTTAGTAGCATTTATAAAAACCTTATAATCTAGGCAAAGAGAAGGGAAAGAGAGTTTGACAGTCAGACCATTTCTTACTTTAGAAGGATTTTTTTTCATTATTAATAATAAATACATTAACATAATATATAGCTCTGCTCTACAAATTTTTGTGGGTTATGGAGGACAGTCGTCGGTTGGGTTTGTGGGAAGATGTGGGTTTTCATCGGAGGTCATTGGGAGGACAAAGCTTGGCACATTACCAAAGCTGGGCGGAAGGGGTGGTATCAGCTTGTTTCACGTTGTTTTCAAGGTTTTTTTGGTAATCAGGGCATATCTTCTCGGCGGCAGTTTCCTAAAAATTTATCCCGTGGACTGCATTCTCAGGGCATGCAATCTCGCTAGTAGTACATTTCAAAATCAAAATGGGGTCATGTCCAGGGTGATAATTGTTCATTTGCACAATTTGTTCAAGGTGATAACCGCTCTTTTGCTCAGGTTGTGAATTCAGGAAATGGGGTTAGTCTACCAATTGCTTTACATTCTGTGAAACATATGGAAAATAAGGTAATCTCAAACCCTAAAATCGCTTCCCCAGTGAAGGAAATGGTAGGTACTCCTTTGGAATCGATTATTTCTCCTTCTGTCTGGGTGCCGATTCCTTGTATTGATTTGGTAGGATCTCTAGTTGACAAGAAAGCGCATTGTTTGCATTCGAATGTTGTTTTGGGGGAAATTTGGGGGGATCAATTGGGTTTGTCTAAACTTTATATTAAATTACAAAAACAGTGGAAAGTTATGCATTATTTTCAGTTAATTTTGGCAAATTCCTTCATTATTGTTTTTGATTCACCTTTGGTTTGCACTGAGGTTTTGGGTTCTGAACACCACTGGTTTGGAAAGCATTTATTGTTTGTTTCGGCCTGGAAGCCTTTTTTTTTGCCTGCTTGGTCAAAAAAGAAACTTATTCCTTATTGGTATGGTTTAACAAGGATTCCCTTTGAATTTATGGATCCTAATGTTCTGCAGCAAATTGGGAATTCGTTTGGCACTTTTATTACATCTAGAATGGATTTTTCAGAGGGGGAGGTTCTGATAAAAATCTATGTTTTGGTTAAACTTGGGAATGTGCATCCCCGTACATGCAATATCAAGTCTTTGGAGGGGATTTGGCGGCAAAATATTGAAAGGTTGGATTCTGAACTTCTTCAATCCCCTCTTCTCTTAGATGCTCTATTATTCATGGATTTTAAGAAGCATTATCCTAGTTGAGTATTTTTCTAAGTCTTCTCTTGCATTATTGCCTGTGGGTCAATCAGGTGTGGTTAATTTGTGTCATCCTTGGAATAACCCGACTGAAAGGGCTTCTCATCTGTTCCCTGTTCAGCCAAACATTACACTAAATTCCAATATGGGGGGTCCTAATTTTTTGTTACATCCTCGAAAAGTTGTCACTGATCTAGGTTTACCTTCTACTTTTGATTGTGGGTTACATCTAAATCTGAAGCAAGCTAATGTTTTGTCTTCCAACTCAAAGCCCTTGGATCCTCCTAAAAAGGATATAGGTAACAAATATATCTTTAAGGTTCTTGTTGTTGTAGCTCCACATGATTCAACTTTAATTATTGAAATTCAAAATCTTGCTTCTTTTCCTTCCCATCAAGGTCAAGTTGTTTTAGATAAGGAAATGAATTTGGGTTTTAATACGATGCCGAAAGTAATTGTGCCTGACATAGAATTGGTTAAACAAGTAAACGATCTATTCATTAAGCATGCCCCTCAATCAGAAGGGGGGTTATAGATAGAGTTATCTGTGCAATTGATAGTGATTTAGGTGAGATTAACTCTTCCCTTCCTATTAATATAACAGCTAACCCTTTTGAGATCCTAGCTTCTAAGGATTTGGGACCTACCAAACCAGATGGTTTATCTTCTCCAAAATCTGTTAAGACCTTGCCAATTGTTCAAACTTCTTTGCTCTTAACTCCACCTGTCGGCTCTCCTAAACGAGGTAGACCCCCTATGAAAGCTCAGACTCAACTGGGAATTGATGCAGGGATACAAAAGACTTTGTCCCTTTCTCCTGGTATTGGTCAAGGGAGAAAATATCTTTCTTTAGGAAGACCTAAAAAGTCTAGCTCGACCCCATTAAAGGGGAAAAAGAAAAAGGGGAAGCATCTGATGACCAGCCCTCCTGTGACTAGGTCAAGGGTTGTTAAGATAAATCTACAGAGTTGCTTTGGTGATAGCAATAAAGCTTTGGATGTTGAGAAGAGGGGAGCTTCGGCCTCCCCTTGAGGACAATGAATATTATCTCTTGGAATGTTAGGGGCTTAAATACCCCTAACAAGAGACGCTTGATTAAATCCCAGATGGATTTAATTAAGTGTGATATATTTATGTTGCAGGAGACTAAATTGTCATGGGCTACTGCTGATGTGCTTTTTTCATCTTGGAAAAGGTGGAACTTTGTTTCTTGCTCAGCCAATGGAGCTTATGGAGGCTTAGCATTATTATGGAATAATTAGAATATAGATGTGTAGTTAGTAACATCGGCTGCAAAATGGATGTTGTTTTTCGTTATTAGTAAGATTTCTAAGGTTAAGGTTTGGTTATTCAATGTTTATGCTCCTTCTGTGATCCAGGAAAAATCTAAGTTATGGTGTGATTTGAAAAGGATTGCTTTCGCCTTGAGGCAGGGGTCCCTAGTCATTTTTGGGGGAGACTTTAATGCAATCATAGACTCAAGTGAGAAAAGTGGAGGTATTTTACTGAATAAAAGAACTATGGTAGATTTGGGGAATTTTATTTTTGATTGTAAGTCTCAAAATGGGGTTTTTACTTGGACGAATATGAGAAGGGATTTTTCTAAAATAGCAGAAAGGCTAGATCATTTCCTTCTTTCAAAAACTTGGTTAGAATCAAATTTTGAGTTTTTTTCCTCTATTTTTCCTCTTTCAAGTTCTAACCATTTTCCGATTTCATTAATTATTTTGGAGGTCAAAACTAATGTCAAGTCTTCTTTTAAATTTGAACCCATGTGGTTTAGGGATTCTTCCTTCTTACCCCTCCTTAGGAAATGGTGGGACTCTGCTCCTTTCTGTCCAGGGTCTTGAATGTTTCAAATTGTCAAGAAGCTTAGCTTCTTGAAGTTGAACATTAGAGAGTGGAATTATTCGCATTTCCAGAATATTTTTCATGAGAAACAGAGAATTCAAGATATGATTGAATGTTTAAATAGGCATGTACTTGTCCATGGTATGGTTCCACATGTATTTGATGAATTAAAACCTCTAAATTCAGAACTTGAGGAAGTTTTAGCTAGAGAAGAAACATATTGGAGGCAAAAATCTAGAGAGGTTTGGCTCTCAGATAGGGATAGAAATACAAAGTTATTTCACTCTTCCACCAATTAAAAAAAAAGTTGAAATAGGATATCTTGTATAGAGGATCCCAATGGAAATTTACTTATTGAATCAAAGGACATTGCTTTAGAGGTAGTTAACTTTTTTAAATCATTACTATCCTCGGGGGGTGGTTATTGTTCAAATGATTTTATTTATGATATTCCCTCCTTAGTGTCCCTTGATGATAATAGGATGTTGATGTCTCCTTTCTCACTAGAAGAAGTCAAATGTGCGATTTTCTATATGAATCCCGACAAGGCCCCGAGGCCAGATGGGTTTACCCCTTTATTCTTTTAGAAGAGTTGGGACTTTGTGGGAAAAGATGTCCTCTTGGCTCTTGAAGAGGCTAGGAGAAATAGGTCAATTTTAAAAGAAATTAATATTACATTGATTGCTATTATCCCTTAAAAAGATGTTACTAAGACCTTTGCTGATTTTCATCCTATTTCTTTATGCAACACTTTGTATAAAATCCTTACTAAGGCAATTTCCCTACGTTTGGAAAATATTATTCCCAAAATTATCTCCTTAGAGCAAGGAGGTTTTGTACCCCGTAGGGAAACTCCAGAGGGAGCTATTGTGGCTCATGAAGTGCTGCATACTATCTCCATTCAAAGGTTCCTGGCCATGATACTCAAATTGGACATGATGAAGGCCTATGATAGGGCTGAATGGGAGGCTTTAGGTCTTGTTCTTCTCAAGTTAGGATTCTCCAAGGCTTGGGTCAAATGGATCAATGCTTGCATTTCTTCTACAAGATTCTCAGTTTTAATCAATGGTTCTCCTTGTGGTTTTTTCTCTTCTTCCAGAGGTCTGAGGCAGGGGGATCCTCTGTCCCCTTTCCTATTTATACTTTTAGTTGAGTCCTTTAGTTGGGCAATTAAGGCTGCAAAATTGAAAGGGCTTTGGAAGGGGATTGTGATCCTTGGGGTTCCAATTTCTATGTCACATTGTTTATTTGCAGATGATACACTGCTTTTTGGTCAGGCTTCTTTGAGGGAGGTAAATATTATAAATGGAATTATTTAAAAGTATGCGGCTTTTTCAGGGCAAAAAGTGAATATTGAGAAGTTAAAAATATTCTTCCTTAATACATCACAGTTAGTTCAACATAGATTGCAGTCCTTTTGGGGTTTTGAACCTAGTTTCCTTCCTTGTAAGTATCTTGGTATACCTTTCTTCATCAAACAAAACAAACTTACCTTTTGGGATAAGCTTATTTCTGTCATTTCAAATAGAATTTTATCTTGGAACCACAAATGGTTTAGCCTTGCAGGGAAAATTGTTCCGATCAAATCTATGTTGAATGCAGTCCCTATTTACCTTATGTCAATTTTAAAAGCCCCTAAATCTATGATTGTGAGCTTACAGGACACTCTTTGGTCCTTTCTCTGGAGTAGTAATAAAGATGGAAGGAAAAAACTACCTCTCGTAGCCTGGGATAAAGTCTGTTTGCCTAAGGATCTTGGGGGTACAGGTATTAGGAACTTGGAAAAAAATAATCTGGCTCTTGGAGCTAAATTGGCCTGGAAGTTGTATGAGCATTCCGATTCTTTTTGGGCACAAATTATGTTTGCAAAGTATTTGATTAATGGGCCTACGGAGTATATTTTTCAAATTTCAAACTTACCTTCAGGGTCGGCAATGTGGAACTTTATTTGCAAATGTAGGAATGTCATCTTGCCACATCTCTCTTGGATTGTTCATAATGGGAAGAAGGTTAGATTTTGGGATGAGGTGTAGAATGGTCACACTCCTTTACGAAATATAAGGGATTGGTCCCCTCTGATATCTACCCTTTCTTCCCTTTGGGGGGTCTTTATGGCAGATTACTTTGAGGTAAATCATAGTGGAAATCTTAAGATGGCTAAGTGGAAGTCCATTGAGTTCTTGGATGTTGATCATGATCTCAAAATGCATTTTGCAAAGGTTTTGGGAGAACAAATGATTATCGTATCTGATTTTGAAGATGAACTCATTTGGACAAAGAATATCTCAGGCAAATATATGATTAAAGATGGATATAATTCTCTTATGTCTGTTAAAGACTCATCCTCTTGGCCATATAAGATTTTTTGGCATTCGACCTGCCTGGCGAAAGTTGGGGCTTTTGCCTAGTTAGCAGCTCAGGAAAAGGTTCTTACAGGCATGCGCTTGGATAGACTCGATATCACTATTGTTTTTCCTTGTGTGTTATGCAATAAAAATTTGGAATCCTCCTCCCATCTTTTCCTTCACTGTGATTTTACATATCAATGTTGGCAGTGGCTATTTGATAAACTAAATTTGACTTTTGTTATAGGGTAAGATCTTATATCTCACTTCAGAGCCTAGTCTTTTATGTTTGCCTCATCCTTCTATGCTTGTCTTTGGATTGTTTCTCCATCTATTTTAATCTGGAATATTTGGTTAGAACGAAATAATAGGATCTTTAAAAATACTAGTTCTTCTCTTGAAGAGCTCTTACTGAAAATTGAATCTTCTATTTCGGAAGTTGTCTTGTCTTATATCTACAAGAACTTAGAAAATCTTTCCTCTTTCTCACATTGGGATAGTAGGGTGTCTAGGGTTTGGAAGTTTCTATCTATCTTGCCTTCTCATGGGTCAATTTTGAAAAAGAATGAGGCTTTAACCAAGAGAAACTTGACTATCTAGAAGCCTCCTCCTCATGGGCATTTTAAACTGAATTTTGATGGTGCTTCTCATGGAAATCCTGGTTTGGTAGGGGTAGGTATGGTGATTTTTTATCACCATGTCAACTTCATCCAGGCTAGATGTCATTCCATTGGACATAAGACTAATAATTTTGCAGAGTTTAATGCCTTGTCTCTGGGCTTGGATATGGCTATATCCTTGGGAATTAAGGATCTTGTAATTGAAGGGGATTCGATGGTGACCATACAATGTGTTATGAAGAAGAAATCTAACTGTTGGAAATTACAATATGTTATGGATTTAATTTTACAACAGTTGGCATTTTTTATTCTTTCTTGATTTCTCATTGTTTCAGAGAAATTAATAGAATTGCGGATTTCTTGGCAAATTTAGCTATAGACAATAATGCCAATTTGTGTAATGTAAGCATGGAAGAGATTTCAGCTTCCCTTCTAAAATATTTGCAATAAGTCTTTGGGTTCTTCCATTAATATGGCCATCATGAAATTTTTTCCTGCCCTTCTTCCTTGAGAGGTAGGCATGTTTGTTGTATATGTACAGGTGGTAAGGATGCTTTGTAGGTAAGAATTTCTTTTTGGCTATAAAGTATGGTTATGATCTGGCATAGGCAGCAAGGGTGGGTACCTTTTATGGTCTTAGGGTGGTGCCCTGTCAGCAGTCATGTTTTGGCTTGGTTTATTTATTCTGCTCTCGCACGAGTGCTTAAAAGTGTTTTATTGTTTCGTGTTGTACGAAGGGAATGTGCATTTGTTGCATTCGGCCACGGTTTTTGTGTTGTGATCATGTTTGCGTAAGCATTTTGTTATGTGGCATTGGATGGGACATTAAGTACTTCTTTTTTTGCCGCCTCCATTGTGAGAAGTTTTTCATTTATGATGTATCTCGCATGAGCTTTAATCTTGCTTAAATGCCTTCACTTGTAATCATTAAGAGGTTTGGTTTTTCTTGCTCATGCTTTTGGTGGTTGTTATCTTTAAAAGCCAATAGCATTTCTCAATCTGGCAGTAAACTTTGTCTCGGTCTTTTTGGGTTTTTCATATGTCAAGTGTTATTGCTCTTTCAAGATATAGGGTCATTGTTGAATGCCAGCTTGAGGATTACAATGAGGTTTTGGGTAATAGTTCTTAGATGCTTGGAAAGGTGTTTTTCTTGCTTACTCCTTAGGTGGATTTTGAGGTTCGTAGATTGGTGGGAACTCTCTAGTTGCAGTCTGGTTCTTCTTTTTTTGGCTCTGAGATTTTGTCTCTATTTCTTACTGTTTTCCATGACATTTTGCTTAATGAGGGTTTACTCCAACTCTTGGTTTCTGCATTCATTCCTCCCTCAATTTTCTCCTGGGAGCTTGTTACGTCTGCATTGGACAATTATCATTTTGAGTTGGGCTCTTTTTATTATGGGGGCTTTCTTCCTCGTTCAGATTTGTTGGATAATGGGAGGTGTGGGGAATTATTATTTGAGTTGAGAATGGGTTTATTATGTGACAGATTGGGGGATACTTTGAAGTCATTTGAAATCTTGCTAGATTGGGTTCATTCATAGTTTGTGGATAAGGCATTGGTTCTGCTTATGGGACTACATTCTCTGCTCTCTTTTGGTTTTTTGGCTTCAGCTCCTCCATGACTGGAATTCCCCTTGCAAATTATCCCTCCTTCAAGCATGGATAGAGAGCCTCCTATTGAGAGCTCAAGTTCTTGGTTTCTGACTGAACTATTTTATGCAGGTATCTATTGGTTGATATCTTTTTGATGCAGGTTTTTTGAACTGTTGATATGCTCGAATTTTTTGCAATCCTGAGAATCTTTGATGCTATGAGTCTACTTCTACAGATCATATCTCATGGGCTGGGTGGTTCTCTTTCATTTTTTGATGGTCGTATGGACATTTATATGTATATCTTTGAAAGCCATGTAATGGAAGGGTGATCACAATCAGTCTATGTAATTGGGATTATTGGGTATTTACTTTTTTGCATTTTTGGGCCACAACTGAAGGTTTTCTTGCAGGTTCTTTCCTGCTGGTATGCCCTTTGAACCCATTGTATTCAAAAAGACTTTTTCAAAATTAATAAAATATAGTTTAGTGGCATGCCCACTTTTATCAAAAAAAAAAAAAGATTAACAAGATCACACTAGATTATAAATTTTCTCACTATAAGCCTATCATCTTAATTGAACAGATTTCATTTCACTACCATTTTTAGAAGAATGCCAATAGGCCTATCATGCCATTTCCAATTATTATGGTTGCAACACAATGTTCTAGTTTATTAAACAATCAGAGATCAAGACAAACAATCTTTTCGATAATACAAGACCTCTTGCGAACACTCACTACTTTTAATTCAATACAAAACATATCATAATCTGCAACCTTTCTTTGAAAATCTAAAATACGATAAGAAGGTAACGAGGAACTATCAACTAAATAATATATATTAATGCATGCACATCAAACAAGCTTTTCATTTTGCACTCTCTAGTCAAGCTAAGACATTTATATATATCAAAAAGCAAGTTCAATGTAGCATTGCTAAAATAGGTCCTCAGTTGAATCAATATAAAGAAACACATAAAACAATCTTTTGTGGAACACATTAATACACTCTTAGCCACTATAATATGTTCCCTTTTTATACATCTTTTACACACCAGGGAGTTTCACATAACAACTATTCACACATTAATGCACATTACTTAAGATAGAATTTAATTATGTTACTCCTATAATACCCATGGAGAATTCTTTAACAAAAACATACAATTTTCTCCCAATAACCAATATGAACTTTTAAACCCATAGCCCTTTAATTTTCAAAAAACACAGAAGCATCATAAGGCTCACACAAGGGTTCAAGAAGTCACAACCTTTCCCTCGCAATAAGAAAACTCACATAAGAGATAATTACACATATAACAAACATTTTAATTTCTAGAGAGAAAGAGGAGGAAGGGTGATAATAATTCCATTTGCTACAAATAAGAATTCAACATCTACCATACAAGTCCTTCAAGTGGATAACACTAAGCTAGATCATAATCTTAAAACAAGCACATTTCATACTTTCAGATTCAAGACAAGCATTGACCAACCCAAATGATTAGTCTAAAGAGTACAACAATCAATAAGGAAGGTACATATGACTCTCTTTCAGAATAAGAGTAATCGTAGACCAAGACATCAATAAGCAAATAAAGCACATATAATCACTCAAAAGAACCAACATCAAGAAGGTAAAAACAAGGTGTGAACACACACGTTACACACAATTAAGGTCTACTCAAAAGAATACGCAAAAGAATAGAACACGAGTCCTTAAGATCTTCAAGATCCTATGCCTCAATCACACGCATACAAAAGGAGGACAAGCAAACAAAATAAGGTCGATACACCTCACACCAACTAAGGGCACAAGCGACACTAGAGATCCCAGTGTTTGCAACATGGGCTCTGATACCAAATGTAATGCCCCACCACGAAACCCCAAAGGGATTAAGCCAAAACACAAGAATAGAGTGCAAATAAATTTTTAACACAACACAATGATACAATGAGATATCAAAGTTCAGATTACACAATGGAAAACTTCAATAACACCTATAGAGTTTCTCAACGTGATTACTTAATTAAATACTTAACTGAACTCATGCTAATTAATCCAATTAAGCTAATTAACTTAATGACAAGATATTACTTTAAACAAGGATATAATTCATTCGGTGAATTAAAATTATAGATAATATGATGAGGTTCACCCATTGAGGTTAAAAGTATAGATAACATGATGAAGTTCATCCAATAAATTTTAACCAAGCATTACATTCAATCTTTCATTAAACATAAGTCATGCATCTAATTTCATTACATAATTTAATTTCAAGATAAACTAACGAATACTTTCCATGCATACTTAATTGCATAATCATCAACTGAATATATTCCATTATTCAAATCTACATTCTTCATGATCCAATTTACTGCATTTAATAAGATGACTACATACATGCATTTAAGATTAACTTTATCTGATCCGCATTATACATACTAACATAATGCCATCCATACATGCTAAATTAAAAGGAAACATAAGTATGTAAAACACCACATAACACCGAAATGATCTTGGAGTTCACCCCTAGTGGGATACATCTCCGGGTCTGCTCAACTGCAAGACCCCTCTGATAATTAAATAATAGAGAAGAATACATAAGGTTCACATCATTACAATCCTGCCATCAAGGCGAACATAACCAATAATACACATACGACCATATCGGTCCAATAGATACATGAATGATCCCTGAAAAGGAAAAGATCCAACTAAACATAATAAGAAGCAAATGCATAGATCAACTGGAGCATCCACAAAACTAAATCTTCACAACCCATGGTCTAACATGAATATCAAATTCTCACAAGGGCATAAGCAACAAGACGACTCCACAATATTATGAGGTGGCTCTTCTATTTTTTCACTTTTTGTTTATCTTCAACTCTTACTCATTTTGATGTTGCCTTTGTCTTGTTAACAACTCCTTCCTAGGATGCTCTATTATTTGTTGACAATTCATCTCACTTTCTTTCACATTTAGACATTCAACAGCTTATTATTCATAGTTCATGTCCTCTTGTTCTTTGAAATTGATATGCATAATCTACAAGTCATTCCCTTCCTTTTCTATAAGTTCCAATCTTTATAATTTGTTATTATTTATTTGATCTCTTCTTCCAATGTTGTCATAGATGTTTCAAGAACTACCTTTCAAATGTTAGCTTTCTCTCTTTCTATTTGAATCTTTTTCAAGTCTCTCAACTTTTGTTTCCTCAATATTGCATGATTTTTTTCTTTTGTTTTCATTCCTTGATCTCGCATTTACACTTTTTCATCAGATGATGTCATTTTGTTTCCAATTCAAATACAACCTTTCTAATTTCAAGTGTCATTATTCAACAATAAGCCTTTGAATCTCTTTCATATTTTCTATTTGAAAACATTTCTTGTAGAATAAGTGGTGCTTATTTTTTTGGATTAATAATTTTTATTTTTTTTTTATCGGTAAGAGGCCGAGGCCAAGAATTTTATTAATCATTTTTGAAATTATACAATACTCCACTCGTGCGGGTGCCGGTAGGAAAGAGTGGAGGTGAGAAAACCTCTGGCCTTTCCTGGGACCATAGTCTAGCAAATCTTTTATAATAGTTTCAGATTTAATACATCATCACCCCGGGCCAGGGTGATCAAGTGGGAGGGTGTTTTTATTTTTCCCTTCCCTTACAAGCCCAAAAGTATTGTCTTCAATAATCAATTAATCATTTTTCTCAACTTCCGATGGTTTGGCTCTGAAGTAGTCCTTTGGTTATTTATAGTATCTCCTTAATTGCCTGAGATATACCTATTTGGCCTGCATTGTTAGTTTCTCAAACACTTGGAAAATTTGTTAGTGTCATCCAATCATTTATATCATTTGAAAATTCATCTGTAAAGTTGGACACTTACCACAATATAATTTCCTGTAAAACCTATCCTCTCAGATCATGAAATAAAGAAGTTTAAGAAATAGAATTGAGTTTCCGATTACGATTAGGCTGGAACATGAGTGACCCAACC
>NC_081405.1:329661892-329821892 GCF_030272615.1 Cryptomeria japonica | reverse complement strand
ATATCCTATCCCAAGCAATCAGTGGAAGTCTAAATTTGTCTTCAGAGCCTTGCCAGAAAAAATTTCTTATGTGTTTTGTAATCTCCTTTCTCTTAGATGCAGGGAGATCCATACATAAGAGTTGGTAAATAGGCATAGCCAAGAGAACCGCCTTGATCATAGTGGCCTTCCCCGCAGAGGATAGCCATTTTCCTTTCCATGAGGATATTTTGTTTGTAATTTTGGAGACAACCTGATTCCAGAGATTGGAAGATCTAGTACCTTTGTCTATGGGGAGCCCCAAGTATTTGCATGGCAATTCTCTTGCTTTTTACTGAAGGATTTTAAGAATTCTCATTTGTAGTTCTATATTTGTGTTAAAGAAGGTTATATTAGACTTCACAGTGTTAATTTCTTGACCAGAGATGCTGGTGTACCTATTCAAGATTTTTTTTATTGTTTTTGCCTCAAAAGGGCTGCTCGATCCAAACAACATGGTGTCATCAACAAATTGTTGATGGGTAATAGGCTCCATGTTAGAGGTGATTTTAATACCAGTTAGCTGAGCCCTTTCTCTAGCCCAATTGATCATTCTCCCCAGTGATTCTGCCATTATAATGAAAAGAAAGGGGGAGAGGGGATCCCCTTGTCTGAGGCCTCTAGAGATTTCAAAGAAGCCTTCTGAGGCCCCATTGACTAGGATTGAAACCCTAGGTGTAGCAATACATTCAAAGACCAAATTAATCCATTGCTTATTAAACCCGAAAAGATTCTAGACATTTGCAAAGAAAGTGTCAATCTACTTTATCATATGCTTTTTTAATATCCAATTTAATCAGCATACTTGGTGCTTTATTGTTTTGTATTGTATGGATAGCTTCCTGAGCAATGATTATACCATCATAAATGGATGTATTAGGCACAAAACCTGTCTGTTCCTCACTAATTAATATAGGGAGGAGGGTAAGTAATCAATTTTCCATTGTTTTTGTGAGTAATTTATAAAGAGTGTTACATAAGGCTATTGGGCGATAGTCCTCAAAACTATCCACAATCTCCTTCTTTGGGATTAAGGCTATGAATGTACTGTTAAGTTCTTTGAGAATTTTCCCTGAATTTCTCATCCCTTCTAAGGCCTCAGTAATTTCCTTGCCCATGAAGCCCCAACATTTTTGAAAAAAATGAGTTGGAAACCCATCAGGACTAGGAGCCTTATCTGGACCCATTTGGAATAAAGCTGATTCTACTTCTTCCACAGTTAGTTTTTTGTTAATCATTAGGTTGTGTTCTTTTGATATTAATTTCGGGATGTTTTTTAAAAAGTCACTCTCCTTAGTCCATTTGGAGCCCTCCCTATTGTTTAGGATAGTCTCAAAATACTCAACTACTGCCCTGGCAATTAGCTCAAGATTTTCACTAAAGTCCCCTGATACCAATTTGATCTTGTTGATTCTATTTATAGTTCTGTGATGTTTTGTGCTATTATGAAAGAAACTTGTGCTTCTATCACCAGCCTCAAGCCAGTGATCCCTAGATTTATGTTTCCAATAAATTTCTTCACAAGCTAAGATTTCTCCATACCGAGCCAAATTGATTTTTTCATTTTGATATAGGATGTTATTCATCCCATACTTGATCACCTCTTCATTGATAATCTCCATCTCCTTCTCAATCTCTATTTTTTGAGAAAAGATATTGCCAAAGTGTTCTTTATTCCAAATTTTTAAATTGCTACTTAATCTTTTTAAGTTTGGTTACTACTTTGAAAGTCTTGGAACCTATGACTTTAGTTTCATTCCACCAAATTTCAATAAGTTGTAATAGATTTTCATCTCTGAGCCACATCTTTTCAAAGCGAAAGGGAGTTTTTGTCGGTTTTAGTGCTTCTGCTATTATTAATTGGACCGAGAAATGGTTCGATCCTGAGAACGGGAGGACAGAGGTTTCAAAAGATTGTGTCAGATTTCCACACAGGAAGAATCTATCAAGTTTTTCTGCAATGTTGTAGAAGCCTTGTCTTCTATTATTCTAGGTGAAGGCTTCATTCCTGGCTTTTAATTCCAGCAAGTTACATTTATGCGTCCAGTTCCTGAAATCTAAACATGATTGAGTCATTTTGTTATTGCCACCCCATTTTTCCTTGGGGTCCAAAATTGCATTGAAATCCCCACCAATTAGGTATGATTGTTCATTATCGCTTAGAAGGAAATTCTCAATTTCATCCCAGACTTGTTTTTTTGCCTGTGTTTGGGTGGGGCCATAAACATTAATTATAATGAAGTTTAAGTTACTTTTGATGCTTGAAACCTTTCCACACATCCAATTCAGGTTCTTCCTTATAAGTTTGAAGGAAACATGCCTAGATGATGGCCTGTCCACCAGATGCTCCATAGGCAGTTTGACCCTCAAGTTCTCTGATACCTAATTTTCTCTTCAAGTTTGTTAATTCGTTGTTATTTAGTTTGGTCTCATGTATTAAGAATAATTTCGGGTTGTATTTGGCAATGCATCATTTTAGGATACATTTCTTGTTAGGGGCATTCATGCCCCTAACATTCCACGTAAGGAGTTTCATATTTCATTGGGAAGGATCTTCCCCTTCCCTGCCTCAAAAAGGTTAGTAATTTTAGTCTTACCCACAACGCATATAGCCCTGGTGAGCAATTCAAAAATGGATTTCCTCCCCCACTTTTTTAGGTCAGTGGCAAAGTCTGGGGGGGAGTAGTTCTCCATGGTGTTAGCAATCCTGAGGCATTCCATTTTTTAATTTGCAACATCACCAAAGGGGGGAATAACCAAATCATCAGTATCGGGTTTGCATAACTCTCTGGCTAAAAGTGTTTTTTGTAATGCAAGTTCTTCCTCATCAGCTATCTCATCAATAAATAACTCAATGAGGTCATTTGTGACAGAGTTGCCCACATACTCAAGTATACACTTATCTTCTAGTTCTCTTTTTGCATCTACACCCATATCCTTAATGTTGTTGTCTGTAATGTGATTTTTTCCCTTTTTGTTCTTTCATTTTTTGTTTTTTCCTTTACCTTTTTTATTCTTATTCTTTTTCTTATTTTTTAGACCTTTAACCCTGTCTTTCGTGATTGAAGCAAGGTTGCTTAGTGTTTTATCCTCCTCCAATGTGATCTTATTTTGAGCTGGTAAAGCCTCCTGGTCAATGGGGTTGGTCTCAAAAATGAGGGAGCTATTAGTTGCTCCTTCATCGCTTAAATTTGAGGGAGCCATGTCTACTAATGGTATAGAATTCTATGATTTACTTTGTTTATTCTCAATAGCTATCCTCCTATGTTCCTCTACTGGTTCTGTAAGTGTGAATTCATTTCTTTCACTTTCTATTTTTCTATGTGTGTTTTTTGATTCCTTAGCCCCAAGATATTGTTTGTTAAACAAAAAACCGCCCATAGGGTTGAATTTTATGTTCAACCCTACCTCCTTCATTGCCTCTTGGAATGTTTTCTTTGACTCCTGAAAAGGGGGAATTACAGTCCTTGGAATGAAGTCTTTCACGAGGATCTTAGGTTTGATTTCATATATTGAATGGTTTGTGATAATTTTCATGGGATCAAATGTTGATTTTCCTATCTCAGCATTGGCTAGAATTTTAATATCAGAGGATTCCAGATAATTATCCTCCAAGCCCTCAAAACCTCCTAGAAAGTCTCCTAATTTTTTAAGGACATGACTATGGATTAATTATACCGGCATATTAGGAAATCAAAACCACTTTGGAACCCTAAGTTTCTCAATGTCTATAGGGGAGAAATTAGGTTTCCAATTAAAAAATTTGAAGCAATAGCCCTTAAAATATCTATGATTATTTTTAAGTAAATTGTTTTTGAGATCCACAGTATTGCAATTGATAAATAAAAAATCATTCTCTAAGCTTGTGATACTTATCTAATTTCCCATGAAGGACTTCAGCCATTGTTGGATCTCAGAGGATGAAGCACCATAACCGAACCATTTGCCAAAGAGCCCTTGAGCATTGTAACATTCCCACAATTCATCAGTATGTTTGTCACTTATAATCATAATATTATCTGTATTGAAGCTGGATGGCTTTTGGATGATTAAAGGACCTTGCTTAGGGTAAAAACCCTCCCTTCTTCTGGTGGAGAAATTTGAGATAAATGAGGAGGGTTTTCTAACCCCTAGTTTGGTTTTGTTTGCTCCAGAAGCAACAACATCATGGTTCCTAGAGAGAGTCTTTGTCCGTAAGAGAGGAGATCTTTTTTTGTTAGGGCACCCAGATGTCAATATAACCCTTGAGTTATTATGGAGAGCCTCCTTCTTCTTAGAGAAAGTAATTCCTTGAATTTTACAAGGAGACCTTACCATTCTCAGAGTATGCTTCCAGACATTCTTTGCCGAAGAAGCGGAGGGGCCCTCTGATTGTTTTAGGTCAGAGAGTCGGTCAGTCGAAGCCCCCAGAGCCCTTCTGCTAATTTCATTGAGCTTTAGAGTTGTTAAATTAGCCCCTGTAGCTTCTGAGATTAGGGCATTGAAACAGTTCTCCGAGCGGATAGCACTTCCTTGGACCTCCAAAGGAGAAAAACTATTCTGCCATTGCCCACGATACCTCCCCTGCCTGTAGAGATGTCGCGGGGTTTTCGCAAAAAAGTTTCTACTTTTCGCAATTGTTTTCGCATTCATGATTGCAATTTTTTTTTCATAATAATGTTTACATGTTACAATTAAAAAAATAAATTAAAAAAATAAAAATAAAAATTTTGGATTAATAATATTGTTTTCTTTGATAAGACATTTTTCATGCACTATTAAGTTTTTTGATATATTAAGGTTTATATATGGTACAGTAATAAGATTATCTTAGTGACTTTGTCATTTAAAAATAATATTATTTTTAAAATATTTAGTTTTCTATATAAGTAACTTGGGTTAGTTTAGGAAAGTTATAGGTATAAAATGATTTATAAGAAGTTGCATAATTTATTTTAAAATCTTCTATGAAGTCAATATTATTACTTTATGTTTATTATTGTTGCTATTATGGGTTAGATCTCTAACAAATGTGGATGTTCTTCAATTTTTCAGCATGGTAATAAAGCATAAGCAAAAAGAAAATTATTCAAAGTAAATCCTGAAAGGAAATACAAGAACAAGTAGATTTCCCATCATTGGGATCTCCACCTAGATCGGAATCAGTAAAACCTTTTAAAGTAAAATCAAAATTTGCATCATAAAACAAACCTACATTAATAGTTCCTTTAATATATCTTAAAATTCTTTTAGCAACTTTAAAGTGTGTTTGTTGAGGTTTAGACATGAATCTTGAAACCAAACCAACACTATAAGCAATATCTGGCCTAGTAAGAGTTAAATAATTAAAACTTCCAACTAATTGTCTATACAAAGTAGGATCAACAAGTGGAGTTTTCTTATCAAGCATTAACTTAGTTCCTAATTCAATAGGAATTGAAACATGGTTAGCATCATTCGTTTTAAACTTATCTATGAGATCTTGAACATATTTACTTTTAGTTAAGAAAATTCCTTTAGAGGTTTGCCAAATTTGCATTCCTAAGAAATAATGTAAAAGTCCTAAATCAATCACTTGAAATTTTTGATTAAGTTGAAACTTAATATTAGAAATCAAAGTATTGGAACTTGAAGTAAGAAACAAATCATCTACATATAAGATAATAATCACAATGTCATATTCACTATGTTTAATATACAAATTTGGATCATTTTTACTTCTAATGAAACCTTGAGATAGAAACAATGCATTAATCTTAGAGTACCATTCCCTAGGCAATTTCTTCAAACCATAAATTGATTTCTTTAACTTGGAAACTAAGTGTTCATTACCTTCCTTAACAAAACCAAGAGGTTGAGACATATAAATTTCCTCATGTAAATCACCATTAATAAAAGCACTTTTAACATCCATTTGGTGAATAGGCCAATTCATTCTAGAAGCTAAAGCAAGCACAAGTTTAATTGTAGGTATTTTGGCAACAAGAGAAAAAGTTTCAATATAATCTAAGCCTTCAATTTGAGAAAAATCTCTAGCAACTAATCTAGCTAAAAATTTACTAACTTGATTATTAGCATTCAATTTGTTTTTATAAAGCCACTTGCAAGAAACAAGATTTTTACCATGAGGCAAGGGAACTAAATCCCAAGTTTGGTTAGAAATTAAAGTATCATATTCTTCGTTCATTGATTTTTTCCAATGTGGTTGATTTTTAGCTTGATCAAATATTTTAGGATCATTAGAATTCATAATAGTAGACATTAAAGCATAATTATAAAAATTAACTCTTCTATCTTGAAGTCTATCCATTCTAGCTAAGTATTCATCACTATCTTGAATTAAAGATTTAAACCACTTAGGTCTTCTTTTAGAAGTATTGGATTCATCACTAGAAGAAGAGTCATAAGGAGTAGAGTTATTAGTATCATCATCACTATCACTAGAAGGAATACAAAGAGATGCATTAGGAAGAGGGTTAAGAGGAGGTTGGTCCTCCACAAGCACAACTTTTCTTTGAGCAAGTTCATCATCCTCCACTTTAGAATAATCATGAATGCCTTTTTCTGCAGTACAAACATCTCTTGCAGCTTTTACCTTGTTAGTAATAGGATTGTAAACTCTATAACCTTTAGCATTTTCATCATAACCAACAAAAATAAAAGGAGAATACATAGCATCTAGTTTTTGTTTTTTCTCCTTAGGTTTATGAACATAAGCCGTGTAACCAAAAAAATTTAAATTCTGCAAATTGGGCTTTCTACCAAACCAAGATTCTTCAAGAGTTTTATCATTTAAGGCTTTGGTAGGTGTTCTATTAATTAAATAAGTTGCACAAGTTATAGCTTCATCCCAAAACTTGTAATCCATATTGTTGCATGCAATAAACATCTTGCCATTTCCACAATGGTCCTATGCTTCCACTCTGCCACACCATTTTGTTGTGGTGTATAAGGAATGGTAAGCTCATGTTTAATGCCAAAATATTTCAAATAATCATTAAATGCATTATTTACATATTCTATTCCATTGTTAGTGTGAAGAATCTTAATTTTAGAACCAAATTGCCTTTCTACAAACATATGAAATTCAGTAAATACATCAAGCACTTGATCCTTACTATGAAGGAAATATATCCATGTTCTCCTTGAAAAATCATCAACAAAGGTAAAAGCATATCTTGAACCTTGGATGGAGGGATTCTCCATGGGACCCAAGAGATCACTATGAACTAGATGCAATTTAGTATATGCCCTCCAAGATTGACCATGAGGAAAGGGTTCCCTATGCATCTTACCACTCATGCAACCATTGCAAACAATTTGAGAAGGAACAATAGTAGCAATCCATCAACCATATTTTCTTTTTGCATCAATGAAATATAATCATAATTGAGATGGCCAAGTCTTTCATGCCATATACTAAAATCAATAGTAGTAAGTAAGGAATACTTTGTAGGAGCAAATTCATAGAACTTGAATAAGTTATCAATATCCATTTTAGCAGTAGCAATAACATGATTTGTTTTTGTATCAATGATATAACACATGCCCCTATAAAAGTTAATCTTATAATCTTATAATCTTGACAAAGTTTAGAAACTGAAAGCAAATTTGATTTTAATTCATGAACATAAAAAACATCATGTAATTTTCAATTAGGGACATTCACATCACCAATAGCTTCAACTTTGCAACTATGATTATTAGCTAATTGAACCAGAATATTGGAAGTATCGGGATGCAAAGATTCAAAACATTCTTTATGAGAAACATTATAAGTACATGTAAATGCATGATGAGATGAATTACCATTATTATTACCTTTCTTATAATGAGGTTTATGTTGTTGATTATTTTGATTATTTTGGTTCATGGGATTTTTACCATTTTGCTTCTTAAAACAATTATTAGTAATATGTCCATCTTTCCCATAATATGTGCAATGGGGTCTTGTATGAGAATTATTCCTTTGATTATTGTACGTATTATTATGGGAATTATTATGATAGGATTTAGAATGAGATTGATAATTAGAAGATTTGTGATTATTATTATGATTATTATTATTGGATCTAAAATTATTATTATGATTTTAATTTTTATACATAAAAGCATGTTCACTACTTTTGAGAGTGCCAAATTGAATTAATTTATCTTCCTCTTGACGTAATAAATTACGAAAATTATCATAAGTTAATTGAGTAGCTAAACTAGGAATAGCAAATTGAGACATTTTTTAAGAATAAGATGAATTAAACGTAAATCAACTAGTGTAACTCCTAAACCAATTAATTAATTATTATTAGAATCAAAATTTAATAAGAATTCATCCATGGTTTTAAAATCCGTATACCTGAGATCTTTGAGTTGATCTTGAAGCTGAATTTTTCGGGATTCATTTGAGCTATCATAAGTTATTTTTAAAATTTATCATGCTTCATATGCTTTTGTACAATTACCAATAAGAACATACAATTCAGGAACCATCGAAATACAAATTAAACCAAGTGCTTCCTCATTTTGAGCCTTCCACCTGTCTTGGTTGGCTTGAGGAGCAATTGTAGCAAGCTCGAAACTTTTATCAGTTGCAACATCCAAAAGGTGTTTGAAACGAAATATAAAAGAAATATGTGTTTTCCATGAATGATAATTACTACTATTTAACTTAATTTCAGGAATTAATGTAGACATGATAACAAAATAAATGTGAACAAATAATGATTAGTAAAAAATTACCCCCTTGGATTAATAGACAAAACAAAAAAAAAACTCCTTGATTAAAATTGAACAAAATTTCAATAATAACTTTTTTAAATAACCAATTTAAAAAATAATAATAATTATCAAAAAAAATATTATCAAATATTTAATAACACTTTTAAATTTAAAAAACTTTAATTTTATTTAAACTTACTTTTTTTTTTAAAAAAAAAATGGATTAATAATAAAATACAACAATGTTATATTATAACTTTATTAAAAAAAACATTAAATGTAAAAGCACTTTAAAAATTATAAACTTTTTTTTAAAAGTTTTTAAATATAAACTTTTGTTAACTTTTTTTAATATATATAAAACTTTTTAAAGAAACCTTCAATACGTGTGATTAAAAATGAAAAAAAAACTTTAACTATTTATAAAAACTTGAGTCTTTTATAAACTAAGGCCCTAACATGGAATGAACATAGGAATCGAAAAGAAACGTTTTTTTTTTTTAACACAAATTAAATAAAGTTATGTTACGATGTAAGGGAGATACACATAGAGATATTACATCTCTTAAAATTAATGATTGATGTTGTTTTAATTTGGGAAATGTTATGAATAATTTAGATGTGTTTCCAGGCAGAAGAGGCAGTAACCCAGAGGTTAAAATAATAGAGTGAACTCCAAACACAAGCACGAGGAAATGAAAAGGTGAATGATGCAGAAACCAAACCTAAACACCTTTAATAGGGATGCAATCGCAGTAGAGGTGTAACAAAGAAGACAAGGCAAATGCAGAGGGAGGAATACGTGGCCTGCAACTTGGTCTAAAACCTGTCAAATCGAGTTAAAAAAAATTCAATGCACGAATGAACAAGAAGGCAAGCTTAACAAAGAATGGAGCCAAATATCTAAAGGAAGAAACATAGAGATGCCAAATTATATGCCTAACTAAATGATAAGAAGAGATAAAATATTTGAAGAACACAATGTAAAATCCAAATTAAATATAATAACAGATTAAACTATCAATACGAAACCTCTATTCACAAAATCCTGCAAGAAAAGCAGAGAACTTTTTGAGCCTACAAATAAAACAGAGAATAACTTGGCAGCAAGCCTTCCAAAACCAATACTCAAACCAGAAAGAAAAACTTTGGCAGCAAGCCTTCCAAAGCGAGTGCAAATGAAAACTAAAGTATGTAGCAACACAATTTTGGCGGCAAGCCTTCCAAAATAAAACAAAAAAAAAATTCTTCTAGAATCTAAATGGATTAAGCCTACATGCAAACTTGTTAACAAGTTTGAAAAGAAAAAAAAAAAACTCAAACCAAAACCTGCACAATAGAAAATATTAGAGAAAGAACTTCTTCTCCTCTCAAGAATGCCTCCAAGAAGGTGAACTCCATAGAATGGTAACCTTCATCAATCTCAACTTGAAACAAGGATTAGAACTTGGTTTGATACCATGAAAGGAAATTGAAGAGCAAGGAAAGAAAAACAAAATCCAAGTAAGTTTATTAATTTTATTGATGAAGTAAATGTTATCAAGAGAAATGCATAAACCTTGGAGAAATCACCCAAATGTGAAGGAGGAGGCACAAGAACTTTTGAAAGGGAAAAATAAAATAAAAAACCCTTGTGTTATTATGAATGAGGCAATGCCTAAAATGAGAGTGAGAGAGAGAGAGAGAGGGAAAGAAGCTCTTTACAATAATGTCATTAAAAAGAAATGAGAGAGGAGACATCTCTTAAATAGAGATGAGGAGAGGAGTTACAAAGTAACTCCCAAATCTATGAATGTCACCATTCATAAAATGTGTGCGCCATGTGTCCACATCCTCTTATGGAGGAAATCTAAAATTCCTTAATAAAATAAAAGACTCGTCCTCACACATGTACTAGAGGAAAAATTACATGTAGGGATTCCAAAAGAATATCCTAAACTAAATACAAATAAACCTAAGCCAAGTAAAGATTAAATATTCTAACAAAAAATCCAAACATGATATGAGAGAATAAAAGACATTTCAATTTTCTAGTGGTTATATGGTACAAGAAATATGAGGCACATCTAAAATACTACTATAGAAGGCCTCATTTCCATGTTTGAGTAATTTGAATGACACAAAGTAACATTGTGTAAGGAAGAGCAGAAATTGAGCCATGCTAGTCTCCATTTGAAAAATAAATAAAAAATTGCTAGCAACTAAAATAACTTGATTTATGTACATAAGTTTTAGTTATATATGACAATAGGAGGGAAGCAAATTGATATCACATTGGAAATGGTGATTGAATTTTTTAAAACTTTCATTAACAAAGTCAAAGTTTCAAAACTTCCATGTATATTTTTGTCTTTTTGAAATTTTGATGTGAAAGGCTCATTTTGCTTTTAGAAAAGGAAAAGTGATTGGATTTTTTTTTAACCTAATAAGATAAGGGTAAGCCCATTTTTTGGAATTTATATTTGAATATTTTGCTAGTTATATCTCATCTTTCAAAGAAGTTTAAAATCATCTTTTGGTCTCATATTTAAAAGTAATATTTGGATTGGTTGGTATAGTTTTTGTGTGAGAAATAAGTGGTAAGAGGACCAAGTCTAATAGCTTATTTTCCTAAAACAAAAATTTTATTTTACAAAATAAGGGTATATAACGCTATTGAGTTATGCAATTTGAAGGAGATATTTCAAATTGAAAATGTAATTAAATAATGATAAAAAAAAAAGAGTTATAAGGACAATTTGGTCATATTATAAAAGGTGTTATTTTAATTGATCTCAATATTTTAAAATCAAAAAAATATATATCATGTTAACTTAGTCTTGTATCCAACAACCTTCTCAATATCCTCATATCAACAAACTTATTGTAATGCCAACAATCTCCCCCTTTAGCATTGATGGCAATATATATATCAACGTCTAATTTATTGATTTATTCCAATTGATTCGAATTGTTGTTGTTCTTCTCCTGTTATCCTTGAGCTGTAAACTTCTCATGTAATCTTCTCCCCCTGTCATTAGTCTTTTCCCCCTTTGACAACAATGCCAAAAAGTAAAACTAATCCATGATTACTTCCCCTGTGAAGTAATTTCCTTGTTTGCTAAAACATATACAAATTTATCATCTCAGTCTCGGTCAGAGCATCTTGTCTTCATTCACTGTTCCCTGCACAACTTTAGGCAACCTCCTAAAGTGTGTAAATCAACATCAACTCATAAATAGTTATTCTGTAGAGTCATAGAATTGATGCTTTCACCGAACTCTGTCAGTGAGTACTAGATAGGGGTAGGACACCTAACTTGCTTCTGAGATACTCAAAAGTATCCCTTGGTAGTGGCTTTGTGAAGATGTCTGCTATTTGTTCCTTTGTGCTAACATATTCCAGCACAACTTTCTTTTCTTGAACTTCTTCTCTTAGATAATGATACTTTATAGAAATATGCTTTGTCTTAGAGTGCATTATCGGATTCTTTGAAATGTTAATAGCACTTGTATTATCACAAAATATAGTTACTGGCTCGGTAATAGTCTCATTCATATGTTCCAACAGTTGTTTGATCCATGCTATATTGGTACAATTCAATGATGCAGCGACATATTCAGCTTCAGCTGTTGACTGTGAAATGCATCCTTGTTTCTTGCTAAGCCAACTCACTAGACTTTCTCACAAAAAGAAAGCTCCACCACTTGTGCTTTTCCTGTCATCAATATTTTCTGCCCAATCAGCATCAGTATAGACTTTTAAGTCAAAATCATTCCTCTTTTTATTTAGTAAATCATAATCTTCAGTGCCTCTCAAGTATCTAAAAATTCTCTTGATTGTTGTCATATGGGTTTCTTTGGGATCTGTAGAAAATCTTGCAACTATACCTATTGCATGTGCTATATCAGGTCTGCTGTGAACTACATATTGCAACTTTCCAATTATAGATCGGTAAAGTGTCTCATCAACAGATGCAGATTCATCATTCTTTGATAGTTTACAATTAGTAGTCATAGGAGTACTTACAGGTTTAGAATCCTCCATTCCAAATTTCTTCAAGATTTCCTTTATATACTTGGATTGAGTAATGAAAATCCCATTTTTCATTTGCAGTATTTGTAAACCTATAAAATACTTTATTTCACCGATTAATGACATCTCAAATTCTTTGCACATTTCATTTCCAAAGTTCTTACATAAAGAATCATTTCCACAAAAAATAATATCATCTACAAATATGGTTGAAATTAGTATTCCATTATCTTTATCATTCTTCATATACATGTTGTTGTTTTCACTAGTCCTTATAAATCCAATCTTTATTAAGTAAGAGTGCAACCTTTCATACCATGCTCTAGGTGCTTGCTTTAGGCCATATAAATCTTTGTTCAACTTACATACCTGATCTTTATTCTTCTCTTCAATAAATCCTTCAGGTTGTTCAATATAGACTTCTTCTTCTAGTATACCATTTAAAAATGCAGATTTAACATCCATTTGATATACCTTGAAAGTTTTGTAAGTAGTATATGCCAACAATGTTCTCACTCCCTCAAGTCTTGCCATAGGTGTAAAAGTCTCACCATAGTCTATTTCTTCTTCTTGAGCATAACCTTTGCAAACTAGCCTTGCTTTATTCTGAATGACCTCACCTTTTTCATTTAGCTTATTTCTGAAAATCCACTTTGTATTGATTATATTTTTCTCTTTTGGTCTTGGGACCAGTGTCCATGTTTTATTTTTCTTGATTTGTTCAATCTCTTATGTCATAGCATTCACCCAATCTTCATTGCTAAGTGCCTCTTTTACTATCCTCGGTTCAAACTCGGATATCAGACATGTGTTCTGTCTCAGATTGTTTCTTGTCATCACTGGAGCATCCTTATCTCCTATAATCTAGCTTGATGCATGATTTCTTCTGACATATTTTGCTAATATAGGCTCGGTAGGCTCTGTATGATCTTCTTCATCACTCGATAACTAAGTATTTTCTTCATCGGCTTTCTCGGTAGGACTTCTCGGTTGTACATATACAAACTCTTCATAATCTTCTAGTTCTTTGGAATTTCCTTCATCATTCCTTTCTGCAAATTCATCAATTTCACATTTGCAATTTCCACTATTTTGTTAGATGATTTGATCAGACATTTAAATGCTTTACTTCTAGAAGAATAACCAAGAAATTTTCCTTCCTCACTTTTCTGATCAAATTTTCCATTTCTGTCATTTTTGTGAACATAACATCTACTTCCAAATATTTTAAAATAACTTACATTTGGTTTCTTGTCATACCATATTTCATACAGTGTCTTCATAGTTCCTTTCTTCAGTTGTACTCGGTTCAGGGTGTAAATTGCAGTGCTTATTGCTTCTCTCCAAAACATTTGAGGTACTCTCTTTTCTATCATCAAGGTTCTGACACAATCTACAATTGATCTATTTCTTCTTTCAGCTATCCCATTTTTTTGTGGTGTTCTTGGTGCAGACACTTGTCTCTTTATACCATGATCATTGCAAAATAAGTTAAATTCATCTGAAATGAACTCTCCTCCTCTATCAGATCTTAGACATTTCAACTGTCTTCATGTTTCATTTTCAACTCTTGCCTTATACCATTTGAACATTTGAAAGGCTTCTAATTTCTCTTTTAAAAAAATAACTGACATCATCCTTGAGTAATCATCCACAAATAATATGAAGTATTTATCACCATAATAACTTTGAACTTTCATAGGACCACAAAGCTCAGTGTGCACAAGATCTAAAATTCCTTTAGAAGTGTAAGACTTACTTGTAAAGCTTGATTTTTTCATCTTACCCATCTGGAATCCTCGGCATATTACATTCTCAAGTTTTTCCAAGCTCGATAGACCTCTTACTCGGTGCTTCTTACTTATTTTGATCAAGTTATCAAAATTTACATGACAAAACCTTTTGTGCCATAACCAAGTATCTTCTATTTTTGCATAGAAACAATCGTTCCGAGTTGAGTCAAGATGAAATGTATTACCTCTTGTTTGAGTCCCGGTAGCAACCAACTTTCCATATTTGTCATGAACTTTGACATTTCCTTTCTAAAATTCTATTCAGTATCCTTTATTGCTTAGCTATGCTACACTCAACAAATTGTATTTCAGACCTTCAACCCAATATACATCATCACATTTAGCATTGTCAAGAAGTGTGATAGAACCTTTACCTTTCACAGGGCATGGTGCATCATTACCAAATCTTACGTAACCTCCATCATAATCTTCCAATTTAACAAACTTGTGTTTATCACCTGTCATGTGATGTGAGCATCCACTATCTATGATCCAAGAATCATTATTATTTATGTGTGATATTAAGGCTTTTTCTTCATACCTTTCTTCATCTGATCCATGTTTGATAGCCACATATACAACTTCCTATGTCTCAGTCCCATCAGATTTATCATCATTGGATTCCTCATCAGCTACTAGGCATGTATTTCTATCTCTCCTTCTGAAGTCTCGGTACCCTCTATATTGGTTGTCTTTCTGTCTGTCATCTTGGTATTCTCTCTTTTCACTAGATTCTTTGTCAGGACAGTTAAAAGCGATATGTCCAATTTTATCATAGTTAAAACATTTTAAAGGTAACTTTCCTTTATACTTACCTTTGCCTCTCGGTAACCTTCTGGCCAATAATGCTTCAAACTCTTCTTGCTTTCTGATTTCCTCATATAGTTTGTGTACTTCTTCCATGTTTTTGCGAAATCTCTCACTTGCTCTACTATGATTTCCTTCAGCATACTTATACATTCTATCATTGTAATCATTAGATTCACCAAGATGAAAAGAACTGAATGCATATTCAACTTTATTTACCGAAGACCCACTGTTATCAAAATTACTTAACTCAAAAGCATGTAGCTTACCAATAGTAGCATCCAAAGAGACTGGCATGTTTGGTACAGACCTTAATTCATTAATTGCAGAGACTCAAATGGAATAAGCAGGTAGAAGTATTCTCAGCAACTTACTTGTTACATCCTTTTCTTCAATAGTTCCTCCTACTCCTTTGATTTGATTGACAGTTTCCTTTAACCTTGTACTATATTGGATTATGTTCTCACCTTCATTCATTCTCATGGATTCAAGTTGACCTCTTAGACTGTCTACTTTTTCTCTTTGAACATGTTCATCACCACCATACATAGATGTAATCTTATCCCACATAGCTTTGGCATCATTACAACCTTCTAGATCATTAAACTCTGAGTCGGTCAATGTTGATGTTATTTCATTCATTGCTTGAATATTTTATTGCTTTGCCTTTATTTCTTCCATTGTCATAGGGTAGGTGCAGTGTAAACATTCTCCAGATAATATGTTGCATATTCTCCAATTCCTGATAAGTGCAGCTTCATCCTTTTCTGCCATGTGGAGAAACTTGACTTGTTCAACTTTGGTGCATCCCTTTTATACATCTTTGGATCTTGCCTCAAGTTCCTTTAAACTTTTCTTTCGAAGTTCAAGCTTTGATACCAATTGTTAGTTTAATGAGAGGGGGGGGTGAATCAGATAAACTCACAATTCAAACTCTTAATCAGATTCAACCTCGGCAGAACTTACTTGATATGCAACTATCACTGAAAATCATTCAAACTCATAAACTGATAAAATTGAAACATCAAAACACATTTAACACCAGATTTAACGTGGAAACCCAAATAGGGAAAAACCACTGTGGGTTTTTAGACCCACAAAGAAAATATACTCTTCTAGAGTATGCTTGGTTAAAAGCCAATCCTGTTAAAGATTACATAAACACATTGCTAGATGTGACCCGGTCAAGGTATTTCCCTCAGATCTATCAGAATCTTGCACTTTGTTAGAAGTGACCTTGTCAAAGGATTTCAAACACTCAATTAGAATGATAACTTTCTAGAGGATTTACAAATAAGACTGTTAGGTCCACTCGGTTAAGAGATTTCCTATCACTTACAAAAATAAATAACACTAATAAAATATATCTGCAACTTCACATCTGAAATGTTATAGCAGACTCTATGTGCTCAAAATCGTCTTGTCATAAGACTTATCTTCCTCCTTGTTGGGCTTCTCACTTTGTTCTTCAATTAGATCTTCAATCTTCTATACTCTGTAATCACTTCAGCAGCATCACTGTTCTTCTATTTGCCTGCATACATTGTTCATCAACTTTTCCTTATTTATAAGCAATTCCTAACCGCTTAATCTCCTTAATCACATTTCCCATGATTAATCTTAGCCATCAAATCTTCAAACTTGACTAGGTTCATTGAATCCTTCGACTTGAAAAATGTTTTATCTTGCCTTGAAACTTGTATTCCTTCCTTGGTACTTGTGCTTGGTTATGACCGTTCAATCTGTGTTGTAGACCTAACTCTTGAATTTTCATTATCATTGATCCTTAACAAAATTCTTGCATGACATTCCAATCTACCATAAATCTCTAGCTCATTGGCATCCTTCATTTAATAATGTATTTATTCATCCAATGCATTATGTTACTACTCGGTTGATACTCGGTTAATTCTGAACTTTACTCGGTAGACATTCTGTATTTGTCTCGGTTCTGTCTCAGTAGCTTTGCTTGCTGACGACACTTGGTGACTTCTTTCTTCTTTAACCGACATCGATAACCTTGGAATTTACCGACTAGCTCCTTGCTTGGCAAAATAGAATAGTGTCAAACCTTTACTCATTCTATTGCATGAAATCTTTTCTCCTTCTTATTCAGTCTTCGAATACACATATATAGGGTATCAAAACAATAAAAATAACATAATCTCATCACTGTCTAACTCGGTAATAGTTGCCCATTGAATAACTTATTACTCCCCTTCATTTTCGCATTCTTTCTGTGTCATTTACCGACATCTTTATACTCATCAAAACATACTCTATAAGATATGGCAACATCATACTGAATCAGAAAATCAATTACTTGACATCAATGACAAAATAATATTATTAAGATAGTAATCATCCTTTATCAATTATATCATCAATCTCCAACAACCTTCTCAATATCCTCATACCAACAAACTTATTGTAATGCCAAGACTAATAATACATTAGGGGGTTAGGTAGATAAAACATTAAGTAAGATAATTATACCTCACTCATGGTTGAGTGCTAGTACAGACTTAGGATGCAGTGAGAAGGCCTAGAATGGCAAACCAACAACCTTGTCCTCATGAAAGGATTGTTTGGGTCCACATGAGACTTGGATGGGGTCGGGGGTTCGAGAGAGGTTACCAGGATAACTGATGTAGCCATAACTAGTAAAAACTCTCAAAAGACTCAACCGACTTATGCAACAAGAGAGACACAACTAAAGCAGCAAGAAAACATAACAAATTCACATAAAGAGATCATGTTAAAGCCATAAAATTTCTAGCAATAATTATATTATCATCAAAGAACATCCAGTAATTAACCAGTTACATGCAGGTTTCAAGCTAGATACTATCCAACCGGGACTCTAAGAATCAATCGGATCACAACATGCAAAAATCCTTATTCTATGTTCTACTTCCTCTTCCCTCACAAATGATTACCCAACATCATATTTATACCCACCGGAACACATCTGGGTCGGCCTCATAAGATTACATTCACCAATATAGGAAAATGAAATGTGTAATTAGGTCGGCCCTAAGAATTAGATAAATCTTTCCGAAAAATAACAACCAAGTGATGCGGTTTAGTAGGAAGATCGGCCACATGCAAAATAACATAAGACAAGACCCAAAATGAATCCAAATGCTAAGAATCATGCCAGTAATGAAGGAAAACCAGCCAGTAAGCACAAGAACTGCCCCAGGAACCCAAAAACAGCCAACTAGAAGCGATAACTAACCAGAAAAGAACCCAAATGAACTAGAAATCAGGAATCAACCACATGAAACCTCCAAAAAAAGGAAAACAAGATCTGCCACAAAGAACAAGAAGCTACCAGTGCCAACCAACAAGAACACAAAAACTGCACAAAGAACAAAACAAGAACAAAACTAAAAGGAAATATTTTTGGTTGATGCAAGATTTCCCATAGACCGAGGATGCTCCTGCATTAGAACACCTAGGTAGAAAAATATGTTCCATGAGAGGAAACTCATGAACATCTAAAAGGATTCGAAATGAAGATCCCATGCTCATTTCTAATCCAGACATCTTCTTTGTTTGCCAACCTCTTCTTTGGCTCTTCTAATGCCTCAACCGGCTCCTCTAACCTCTGACCCCCTTTGTTTCTCTTTCCTTTCTTTTGATCAGCACATTTTTCTCTATTTTTGTAACTCTGATTTGGTTCTTCCACAAGACTTTATTCAATTAGTTACCATCAGCTCTTTGTCATCCAATTCCACCTGTCTATCAAGCTCAACTGTCAGATCCTTCTGCAAACTCATGTCACCCTCTGATATAACCTCTCCAACCAGTTCTGTCAATCCTTTTGCTATAGCCCCTATCACCAATTTCTCAGTAGTGCAACTTCTCTCAGGACTCTATTTCTTCACCTCCTTCTATTTCTCCTTTAAAGAAAACAATGTGAACTTTTGTCCATCCTTTTCAATAGTAACAATGTTTCTTCTACAGTCATGAATATCTCCTCTATCATACTGCCAAGGTTTTCCCAACAAGACATGACAAACACTCATAGACACAATATCACATAGAAATTTATCTCTAAAAAGCCCAATATTGAAACTCACCAAACACTGCTCCTTTATCTCTATCTTTTGATCATCTTGTAACCAACTCATCTCATAAGGACAAGGATGCTTAATCCTCTTCAACCCAAGTTTCACAACCATCTCCTTAGATACTAAATTATCAGTTCTTCCACTATCTATAATGACCTTGCAACACTTACCACCTGATTTACACATAGTTCAGAAAAGACTCTTCCTCTAAGTAGATCTGGTATACTTTCTTCTAAACATAAGGGATTCTCCTTGCTCCGGTGTATAGTCAAATCCAGTACCATCACCTTTTGGTTCCTCACTTGCCACACAACCTCTTGTCATTCCTTTCTTACATTCATAAGATCTATATCTAGTTTCTCCACACTTGAAGCATTTGCCATGAAATTCTCTACCGATACTACTAATACCTTTCCTCGGTGTCTTTTTCTCTAGTTCTTTACCCCACTTAGGTTTTGACTCCTCTTCTTCAACCGGTTTCTTCATATTATCACTCATCTTGAATTTCTATTTTCCCTTATTTGGTTGTCTCCTCACTTTCTCCTCAACCTTCAAAGCATATTGGTAAGCTTCTTCAACTGTGGAAACCTTCAACATACTCATCTCATCTTGAATGTTAAAAGCAATTCCATTGATGTACCTTGCCACCTTTTCTCTGTCCATTTCTCTATGTCCAGATCTAATCACCACCTTGTATAATTCCTCAGTATATTCCTTCACAATCATATTTCTCTGTTTCAGGTTCTGCAACTTCTTGAATAGTTCCAATTCATAATACCCCTATATGAACTTGGCCTTCAATCTTGCAACCATATGTCTCCACCAAGTGATCTTTCAATTCACCATTCTCCACTCTATCTTTTTTTAACTCTTTCCACCATAAGGAAATATGCCCTTTCAACTTGGTCTCCGCCAACTAGACTCTTTGTGGGTCCTTGACATCCTCAAACTCAAAGTAGCCCTCCAACTCTCTAATCCAATCGATCAAATCCTTCGGGTTCGGCATTCTGAAAAAGTTAGAAACCTCGATCTTATGCACTTTACTTGCTTGCACCACTACTTTTAGGAATATTTCCTCTCTCATCTTCCAGTACTTTAGCTTCCTCAAGCTCTTCATTGGCTTCCTCATATTCAACCTCAGAATCATGTTTTCTTCACAAACCAGCCAAAGAATTTTGGATTTCATTTCTCACTTCATTCTTGAAGTCTTCCATCATTTGTTCTGCCCTCTGGGGGTTTCCTCTCCTCGGTGGCATCTCTTCTTCCACTCTGGTGAACTGCCTCAACTCGACAATCTGATTACCGATTTCAATTGCCTCCCCTTGGTGGTCTATTGAATACACATGCAACCTATCTCCAATCGATGATGTGTCCACCTCAAGGAATTCCTTAATATTCACAAATAATTCTTTCACCAGCCAGTCCATAACCAGCTCTGATACCACTTTATGGAGCCATAACCGATAAAAATCCTCAAAAGAGTCAACTGACTTATGCAGTAAGAGAGACACAACGAAAGCAGCAAGAAAACATAACAAATTCAGATAAACAAATCATATTAAAGTCATAGAACTTCTAGAAATCATCTGAAAATCATTATATTATCATCAAATAATATCTGGTAATTAACCAGTTACATGCAGGCTTCAAGCCAGATACTATCCAACCGGGACTCTAAGAATCAACTGGATCACAACATGTGAATATCAATCCTTATTCTAAGATCCACTTCCTCTACCCTTACAAATGATTACCTAACATCATATTTATACCCACCAGAACACATCTGGGTTGGCCTCATAAGATTGCATTCACCAATGCAAGAAAATATTATGTGTAATTAGGTTGGCCCTAAGAATTAGATAAATATTTTTAGAAAATAACAACCAAGTGATGCAATTCAACAAGAAGGTTGGACACATGCCAAACAACATCGAACAAGACCCAAAATGAATCCACATGCCAAGAATTATGTTGGTAATGAAGGAAAACCAACTGATAAGAATAAGAACTACCCCGAGAACCCAGAAACAACCAACCGAAAGTGATAATTGAGTGGGAAAGAACCCAATGAACTAGAAATAAGGAATCAACCACATGAAAGTGCCGAGAAACTAAAAACAAGATCATCCATGAAGAACAAGAAACTACCGGTGCCAACGGGCAAGAACACAGAAAACTGCACAAAGAACAAAACAAGAACAAAACTGAAAGGAAATATTTTTGGTTGATGCAAGATTCCCCATTGACCGAGGATGCTCCTACATCAATAACCCAAGATGGGGACCAAGACCTATGAAATCCTACTAGGATAACCATACCAATCTATCCAATGACACTCTTCTCTTATGGTCACTAGTGTGTAGTCTTGTTGGTATCACTTGAGTTTTATCGTGGAGCCATGTTCTGCGAGTTATGCCTTATGTGAGTTTCCTGTTGTTGTTTTTTTGACTGGATGTGTGTGCATACTTTGTAGGTTGCTAATGGATCTTATTTCTATCTCCTAGCATGGTGGGGTGGTTCTTTTTGAGCCACATGGTCAGGTGGTAGTGTCACTTTCCATCGGGTGTGTTTGTTCCTTCTTGCAGGAGTTGGCTTCATAGGTGTTCCAATTGCACTTGGATTTGAGCGACTTGTTATTCATTTGGATCCTAGTTGTTATTTTGGATCATTATTTGTATATCATGGACCTTATATGGCCGGTTGTAATTATTTGATATGTATGCCTTCATGGCAAGATGTCAATTGTAATGTAAACATTATCTGAATTTTTGATACTTGGTGGTTTAGTGAAATGTAATTTATTTCTATCTTGTGATGCAAATAATGTATGAATGGAAATTAAATGTTAAATGCATATGTTTCATTATAACTTTAGATTTAATGTAATGGATAGAATCCTCTTGAATGAAACTTAAACATGTTATTAATATTTTATACTAATGGATAAATTAAACTTTGGCTAAATGTAATTATGTTTTTTATATCTAATCAACTTAATTGGGTTAATTAATGATAATCAATGTTAGCTTAAACCATGTTAACCAAGTTGGGAAACCCTTTAGGTGTTAAGTTAAGTCTTTCATTGTGTAATCTTAACGTAATGTTAACTTCATGTATCATTACACTTATTAAAGTTTTAAAAAAAAAATTTGCTCTTTTCAAGTGTTTAAGTTTAATCCCTTCGGGGTTTCCTGGTGGGGAATTACACTTTGCCTTCTTATTCTACTAATGTCATTGAATCCAAGCCATGCATAATTACCCCTAATGGTGCAGGCATATAATCTATCACCATTGTGAACCTTATTGAACAGTCCAAACCTAAACTTGAACCTTGCATCACCATTGATTCTTGGGAGATTATTGAAGCACCTAATGGTCCATTATACATTACTATGATGATTAAATAAAATCTCTCAGGAGGAGTGCTCATTGATCAAGTATGTATGGTGAATGTTAAAACTGAAGAACCCCTCTTTACTCTACAATTTCATCAAGAAACATGTGACAAATTCAATATTATGATTAAAGTGCATGATGGTTTCACTTGTCCTACTCTAGGTTCTATCACTCTTCCAACTAAGGTTGGTACTATGTGCTTAGATGTTACCTTTGCTATCATACTACCTCTTATCAATTTTGTGTGAAGTTGGGACATCCTTGTATCTCTTCCATGAAATTTGTCCCTTATACCATCCATAAGTGTTTGAAGTTTCATCATAATGGGCATATTATCACAACTAATCATTGGCTTTACCAACCCACAACAAGAAATGGACATTTCAACCTTGATTAATTTTGACTTCAACAACTTGGACCTTTGAAACCTCGAATAGATATGATTTTCCTATCCTATCAAAAATGGAAAAATGGGGTGATATTAGCTTTGAGTAAACCTAAAGATCTTTCACCTATGGATATTCCTCCTCATCATCCTATAATTGGACTTCCTCTTGCTCTTTTTGTTCCTCCTCTATGTGTTGTGGTCCCACACTCTACATTGTATAAAGTAAAACACCTAGGATCTTGTATCTCTCAACCTAGTGAGGTTTTTTCTATTCCTCCCCCTACAAGGGAAGAAAATAAGTGTATGTTGTTGATCCTCAACTTTCACAAGTTTTGACTCAAACTAAGAGAAATTGTAGTGTGAGAGAATGCCAATGAAGAAATCATGCAAAGGCTCATGAACTTGCTTCCCAAAGAAATTCCTCCCCGCAGACATCAAATATTGAATTAGTCCCATTTTTCCAAACTTTGTCTAACCCTAGGGAGGAAGTTCAACTTAATCCACCATGTCGAAAACTAAAAATATTGATTCATGTTAAATATCCTATTATGATTAACTCAAATGATGATATTGATGTTCTGATTGATTGAAAAATAGGTTTAAGGACCCAAAACCATTACATCATAGAAAGGAAGAGAGTAGCAAAAGGATTAAAAGTCCGCATACATAACGACTGGCCAAAAGACCAGCGAACAGCAAAACAACAAAACACAGCAAAGAGACTAAGGAGACACTACATAGCAATTTTCTTTAGCAGATCCAATGCCTTTATCACCAACTCATCATAGGTCACCCTGACTGCTTTCAGCGCCTCCAGATCCTTATTCACTTTCTTTTCCTTCCTCTTGCCTCTGGTGCGGGTTCTGGGACCTTGAGCTTCCCCTGTTCCTTCAGCGTCCAAGTCAATTTCCTTGATTTCCTTGTCGTCATCAAGCTTGCTGATGAGGGTATGAGTATTATTGGCTGAGATTTTCAGAATGTTGAGGCTCTGCTCCGCAATATTCTTAAGGCACTCCTCAATTTTTTCCACTTTGATGACTATATCCGAGAGTGTTTTTTCACTAGTTTCCGCAAGGTTTTTTCTGTCCAGCATCTCCTTTTCAATCTTCTCAAACCTTGGGTTAAAAGAATCTCTGATGTCTTCCACTTTAGCAATACTCATCCATAGCTTTCTTATACCCATCAATAAGCCATTCAATAGTTTTCATAAAACCATTCAAGGCCTCGGGAGGAGGGCCAAAAGAGGGAGTCACTTTCCAGGGGTTACCTATTCATTTTTAGGAATATGGAGGGCAGAAATAGTTTCAGCGGCCCTGAGAGTCTCCTCTATTGTCTCCTTGTCCAGGCTGTGCTCAGCTTCCATGGTCCTAGCTTGCTTGTCATCTTCCAGTTCCTTGCCAGTCTCCTCTGTTTTCTTATGCTTTTTCCGGGTCTGGGCTTGGTTTTTACTTTTCTTCTTCAGCAACCCCTTAGGGTTCTTCTTCTCCTCAGAAAAATCTGAGTCCTCTTCTTCCGAAGAGATACTGATCAAGGGTTTGCTTTGAAGTTTTTTTCTCTTAGAAGAAGAGGGTCTTGATTTCCTCTTTTTTCTACTCTCATACTTTGAATCACCAAAGCTATGCTCATTATCAGTCGAGGAATCATTGTCTGATTCCTCCTCCTCTGAAAAAGTAGAAATAGACATATCTTCCTTAGAGTCCATAGAGAGCTGCATCCGGTTAATTTGACTGGCCTTCAAATGGTCATAAATGAGGACCATAAGACCTTGGTGCATTGCGGTATCACCCAGAGGATTCTCTTTGTAGGCTTTTAGGGAGGTATTCACTGAGTAGAGCAAGAAGTAAGGAAAATTCACCTTATCATTATGCCTAAAATGGTTTAACAGAACAAAATGATACCCATAGACTTTCGTAAACCTACCATCTAGAGTTATATACCGCATTAAAACAAAGAGAATTTCCCGCCAGGGTTTTGCAAAAGCCCTAGGCGGGTAATAGGTTTTGCTCAACTTTACCAGTCTATTTTTCTCTTTCTCTGTAACCGAGTACCTTTCAATGGCTTCCTTGCTAACCTTCCTGTCTCTGTAGAAGTTGCAGCCCTCCCTATTGAGACCCATAGCTTTAGCTATTAAATCTTCATCAATTTCCACCATTTGGTCACCCATTTTTAGCATGCCCTTCTTCCATTTTTTGTAGAAGAGGCTAGTTACCATTCCATCACAGCCATGGAGTCTCTCTATGAAGCTCGAAAGACCACCCTTCTACAAAATTCCCCACACCTCATCTTTCTGTTTCCACTCCTTGCAACTACTTGGCTCATATCATCTCCTATTTCCATCCATGGTGTCGCTTGTCATAGCCAAATTTTGAAACTTACAGAACTAGTAAAATGGAGAGCTTTTCAGAGCTAAAACAAATACCCAAAAAGCGTGTGTGGCCTTAATGATCTGATAGATTATAAAATAAGTTTTGCTGGCATTGATGTTATAATGAGTGATTTTCTCATTATAGAAGTAACTCAAAGTGCTTACATCAGTACTTTTCATTATTACCCTATCAATCAAGAGTCTTTGGGGTACTTCAATATCTTTCATCAATTATGATTTGTCTGACATCTTTGGGGAGTCCGCTCTCACCCGTCCACGTGGTAATAGTCTCATTCTTAACCGCCACATTTGCAGCCCAATCAGCAGAACAGTTGGCCTCCCGATAGATATGGGATATATGGCATTTTTTAAAGGTTCTAATGATGTCAATAGCAGAAATAATTATATTGTGAATCGACCATGAGGGCTTTGAAGTCCCATTGAGGCAATTTATTATATTATTAGAGTCCCCTTCTATCCAAAGATAGGGGCAGTTCCATTTTTTGGCTAGGATAATGCATTGAAGGGCTGCCATAGCTTCCGCTTTATGATTGGTTTGTGTACCAATAGGGACAGCAATCATACCTTTGCAAATGCCTCTGTGATCTCTGAGAATAGCTCCACAACCTGAAGGACCTAGGTTTCCTTTGGCTGCACCATCGAAATTGATTTTGAGCCAGCCTTGGGGAGGGTTTTGCCATTTAGCTTCAAGCCTTTTATTGTAGCTGAGATTAGGACCATCAGTGATCTTCATATTCCACGCTCTTAAGATATTTGACTCCAGGGAGTTATTTGAGTAACAAGAAACCTCCATGATTCCCATATTTTCCTGGATAGCCCTTTGAATTTTCTGAAAAACAGTGTCTTGATTTAGGGACACATCCCTGAAAATTCGGTTGTTTTTTTCTTTCCAAAGACCCCACAAAATGTGAGGAAGAGAGAGTTGCCACATACATCTCAGAAAAGGGTTAGTCCATTGAATTTTCTAGGAGGAGAACAAATCTCTGATGTTACTAGGAAACACCCAAGCTATACTAAAGCTCTTGAGGAAGCTTTCCCAAACAGAGGCTGAGAAGGAACAGTGGAGGGCAAGATGGTCCACAGACTATTCCTCTTGAAATCACAACACAAACCTATTTGGAAGAGCAAAACCTTTTCCTTTTAGGTTGTCAACAGTGAGGATCTTATTTTGGAGGATAGTCTAGAATAAAAAATTGATTTTAGGAGTGAGACCTTTTAACCAAGCTTTATACCAGAAAGGATTTATAGGAGGAGGCGGGGAAAGGAAACAATACATCGAAGACACAGTTAAAATACCTTTGGGATCATGTTTCCAAATCAGGGAGTCCTCTTCATTGTTTAGCCAAATAGCAGACAAATGGGTCTTGAGCTTAGAAAGGCTAGGGTGGATACTATCAATGTTCTGCCAATTGTTCCCATCCCAATAATCTGCCACTAAGGAGCCAAAAGAGCCAATACATGAAGGGGCATGGGAGGCCCATTCATGGGAGTCCATAAGGGGTTTATCAAAAAGCCAGGGATCCTCCCAGAATCTAACTTTTCTGCCATTTCCAAGTTTCCATATCACTCCTTTAGCAATCACATCTTTACATTTAGAAACATGGTTCCAAATATGGGATCCATTAATGCTGAAATTCGAATTAAGAAAAGAAGAGAGAGAAGAAGAAAGAAGGGAATACTTACTTCTCCAAATTTTGCACCATTCAGAATCAGAATGAAACCATCTCCAAGCTTGTTTGGACAAGAGAGCTTCATTGAAAGTATGAATCCTCCTGAGATCCAAACCACCTTTGCTTTTCAGTCTTTAGACCTGATCCCATGCCACCAATGACATTCTTTGCTTTTCCTCAACCCCATACCAAAGGAATCTTCTTTGAATTTTCTCAATAGCTTCAGCATACTTGACTGGAATTCTAAATAGACTAAGAGCATAAATAGGAATACTATGAAGAGTAGATTTAAGGAGAAGGAGCTTACCAACTTGACTTAAGAGGGCCCCTTTCCAACCTGCAAGTTTTTTGTGAAATTTGTCAACTAGAGAACTCCAGAAGGAATCAGGAGGGGCAATCCCCATGGGGAGTCCAAGGTAGGTAGCAGGAAGGTCAGCAATCTTACACTCCAGAATTCTATTGATCCTCTGTTGTCTTCTCTCATGAGTATTAATGAAAAAGACATCACTTTTGGCCCAGTTAGTTCTGTAGCATAGGCAAATTTGCTCAGAGTGCTCTTCAATACTTTAGCTTCTGAGATACTTGATTCCCCCATAATAATTGTATCATTAACAAACTGCTGGTGTGAACAGATAAGGTCAGCAGAAGAAGGTTGGAGGCCCTTAAAGGACCCTTGCTGCACAAAATTATCCATGGTCCGACCAAAGCATTCTACCAAAATAATGAAAAGGATGGGGGAGATAGGGTCTCCTTGCCTAAGACCTCTCGAGGCTTGGAAAAAAGTTGAGGGAGAACCATTGACAAGAATAGAAAAGGATGCAGATGAAGTAAGTTGGGAGAAAAGATCCACAACTCTAGGGGCAAACCCAAAAGAAATGAGAACTTTCTGAAGAAGAGACCAGTCAACCCTGTCATAGGCTTTGGAGAGGTCAAGCTTAAGGATGAGGCCCTGCTTCTTAGCTCTAACAAGAGAGTGAATGTTCTCATGAACTATGATAATGGAATCTAGAATTTGTCTTCCAGGAACAAATCCATTTTGCTGGTGTTTAATTAAGGTAGGAAGGGTAGACAAAAGTCTAGAAGTAAGGACCTTAGAAATGATCTTGTAAAAGGAGTTGCAGAGGCTAATAGGTCTGAATTTATCCAAAGAGTCAGCACCTTAAATCTTGGGGATAAGAGCAATAAAAGTACCATTGATTTCTTTCAAGATTTTACTAGCCCCAAAGAATTCCTTAACCCCATTGGCCACATCAGTCCCAATGATGTCCCAAAAATCTTGGAAAAAGAACATTGGGAAACCGTCAGGTCCAGGTGCTTTATTGCCATCAAAGGAGAAAACAGCATTTTTAATTTCTGAGATAGAGGGAATGGAAGAGAGGAAGGCATTATTTTGGGCAACAATGAGACAAGGAATGTTCTGAAGAAAAGAGGATTGAGCTTCAGCATCTAGACTGTGGTCCCTCTTTAGGAGGCCCGAAAAATACCTCTTAGCTTTGTTCCTTATTTCATCTTCCTTGACTAGCTCCCCACTTTCCACAACTAGCTTGTTCATTCTGTTGACTGATTTGTGCTTGATAGTCAACATATGGAAGAATCTTGTATTCTTGTCCCCTTCCTTGAGCCAAATGCATCTCGATCTCTGCTTCCAGAATAATTCCTCTTTGGCAATAATGTCATGGTATTTCTTAAGGACCTCGTTTCCATCAGCAATAGACATAGTACTGAAACCATCCTTCTGTATCTGGTCCTGTATTTATTTAAGGTTTTCTTGAATTTTACTCTTAGCCTCAAATATATTCCCAAAACTAGTTTTATTCTAGAGTCGAATGTTGTCCTTCACACTTTTGAGCTTCTTTACAACTTTGAACATAGTCGTTCCCTCAACTTGGATACTCCACCATTTCTGAATATTTCTTTTGATGTTGTGGTGAAGGGTCCACATTTTTTCAAATCTAAAGGGAAAGTTTCTCCTTCTATTGATCAAGTTAGCAATGAAGGTGATAGGAAAATGATCGGATCCAACCCGAATGTGGGCAGACAAAGAACAGAAGTACTGACTATACCAGTCATCAGAAATGAGAGTTTTGTCAAGATGCACTTGGATAAGGTCATTACCAGTTCATTTGTTAGTCCAAGTGTAATTGCAACCCTGTATCTCCAAATCATTAAGAGCTTCAGAGTTAATAAAATCCATGAGGGCCATCCTACTTTCCAGCTTAGGAGGACTGCCTCCAAATTTTTCCTCCTCTTTCAAAGATGTATTAAAGTCTCCCATAACCATCCAGCTAAGATTTTTGAAGCTGTCCCATTGAGGCATAGGCAATTGCATTAATGTGGGGGGATAAACTTCACTCATTGTTAGATTTTTTACTCATATTGTGATGCTAAAAATGTGGTATATAAGAGGCATACACATATAATGAGACAATAAAATATAATTGAAAAGCTTAATTAAAAACTAGATTAGAAATGCAAACCACAAGCCTTCCTTGAAATGTCCCATTTTCCTCTATTCTTGAGGACCTTGAAGGTGTTGGATTGATGGGCTCTCAGTGGAGCAATGACCTCCAAAGTGACAACTCAAGAGTTGAGTAGCTATTTGATCATGATTAACTATGGAGATGATATGAAATGCATGATTTAAGAAACTAGATTAACATGCTATGATAAATCCAAAAGCTAGATGCTAGATAATTGAAATGCAATATGCCTATAATAATGATGCCTAAATTGATATGAGATTGGATCCTTATTGCTCCAAAATGGGGGATATTTATAGGAATTCCAAGGCCAAAGTTGAGGTGTCAGGAATCAACGGTCCAGATCTGATCTGAAGATATCAAGGGCCAAGATTGAGGAAGTTGGAGAAGAGGTTGGGGGAAGGGACACTTGTCATCTCTGTGGTGACAAGTGTCAAGGAACCTTGCTCATGAGAGGGCAAGTGTCCAAAGGAGGAGACATGTGTCAAAAGTGTCGTGTGTCTCAAGAAGAGAATATCCACACCATGGGAGGTTAGGATAAGGAGGTTAGAATGTGCAAGATAGGATAGGGTTAGTTAGACCCAAGATTAGATTGAATGGGTTAAGTTAGGGGATGGTTAGGTTAGTTGGTTAAAAGTTAGGAGCCATGTGCTCATTTGAATTTAGAAATTCAAATAATTGGAAAATGGCAATTAATCTCAACAAACTTGAGTTTGTTAATCTTAATTAGGGATTAGAAGAATTGATTAATATGGGGAGACATTAATTAATTTAGAATTAATTAAGCAAAAGGGGATGTGAGATGAACTATATAAATAAATCATTTAGATTTATTTACTAGTAGATGGATAGAGAAATTAATTAAATTGCTTGTGAATTCAATTAATTGGGACGGAGAATTAATCAAATAACTGTGTATTTAATTAACTATCTTCATACCATTTTTAGGTGTATACACATACCACAAGACTTAGTTTGTACACTTTTGATCACATTCCATGACATGTTCGATAGATGTTGTTTACCCATTTTCCAATCAATTCAATTCACTTCTTGAAATTACTTTTCAAACTGGGTATTTTGCTTTGTTATTTTTTGCACTGATTTTTAAATTCAAACTCTCCCTTCATGAATCATAGTAAGTAGAAGCCTTACTAGGATAGCATTAGAATGCTCTCTTTTCTTTTCACGTGTTGCTCCATCTATCTTGATATTAAATTTATAAGATGATATGTTCTTGGGGGCTTGGTGTGTCTTGCCTCTTTAATATCTTCATGAATTTTTTTTAATGCTACTTTGTACTTTGCTGAAAGTATGAACGTAGGGTCATACTCCCACTAAAGTGGGGGATAGATGTAGCATTGTAAAATATATCCCTATACAATTTTATCCTCAACTAGGCCTCACTTTCCTTGCCTTGACTCTACTTTGATTTTGCTCACACCAATTCAAAATCTTCATCTTTCATACCTTTGTGAGGCTTTATTCAAATTTGAGTCCTGATTGGTAGGACTAGGGCACCCTAGGCACCATGGTACTCCTAAAAGGGGCCCAAATTTGGACCCTACAACAGTCACATTTCAGAGGCAAGAAAGCATTTTCTATGTTGGCCTGCTCTAAACTTTTAAACACATTTGGTGCAGTTGGGTGTAAAACCAAGCCTAAACCCCTCATTTTGAAACCTCTATCAAGCCATCAATCTCTAAAGCTAGAATTTAATTGCACTTGTGTAAATCCAAGTGAGAAATCAAATGAAAATCATTAAGGTAGTGAAGAAGAGGTCAAGTTCAAATTTCAAGAATTCATTATGGCATCCATGATCAAGATATTATGAAGACATTTTACTTGTCATTATCAACCTATCCATGAAGAATTCAAAGAAGGATTCATGAAGGTATCAAGTTCTAATTCAGGCATTTCAATTCAAATTTAGCCTTTCCCTCAAAAGGAAAGTTTTTGCAATTTAGTCCATTCCATTTCAAGTTCAATTTCAATTTTAATTCAAGTGTTAATTCCAAACTTGAGGTTTGACCTAGGCAAACCCCTATCAATAATATCATGTCCCTTCTTTCTATGTGCAGGTGACTTATTCAAGAGTGAAAAGTAAAGGACTAGGTTGATAATTGCTTGTCAGTCCCTGCGAATTGTTTATGAACTTCTGGGAACATATTTTGAGTGACATTCTGATGAATAATGATGAATAGTAAATACTCAATAGATACTGAGAGGGGGGGTGAATCAATATAGCCAAAAACTTCCTTAAACCACTTTGACTGCAAAGACTGTACTAACTGGTAAACAGTATCACCAATCTAAAACAGGGTACTACCGGTAAAACACAGTATGACTGTGAAAGACATAAACCGGTAACACTTAGATCTCCACACAACCTAATATCTCATTTCTACTTCACCCATATGCATAAACAAGTAATACATCATCAAAAATATAATGACCACTAGTTCAACATGCTTTACCACTTGACAGAAGATACTAAGACATCACATGAAAAAGAATCACACATAACACACTTATTTTTCACCTGGAAACCCAACTGGGAAAAACCATAGTGGGGATGAATACCCACAAGTTATTCTTGAACTCTTCTAAAGTCTACTCTATTAGGAGCCTTATCTGGTTAAGGACTTTACAATAGGTTCTTCTAGGAACTGATTCTGCTAGGGATCACCTGGTTAAGGGATGGCTAAATACCCAGTTAAAGGTTAGAACCTTGTTAAAGGTTAGCTCGCAAGAGGATTTGAAGAACTTAATGATTTGAGTCACCCTGTTAAAGGATTTACACAAAGCCTATTAAAGCTATCTGGTTAAGGGATTTTTCAACTGCTGAAATGGGTAGAAGTCAACAGGTAATACACTAATCTAGTAACAACACTCAATGCCAAGGCAGATCCACTTTAGTTCCTTTTCTTCTGCAATCACACTCTGTAGATCTCTACACACTTCTTCGGTCTGGAAAGAATCAAGTATCTCTTCACTTGGATACACACATGACATTTTCCAACAACTTCACAATGCAAATCATCGTCGACCTTATAGGAAATAGATAGGTCAATATCATAAACCCTACACCCTAAACATTTAGGTTATCAATACAATCGGTCCAATCCTGACTGTTCAAACACAATGCATTTGAATAAAATAGTCTTGAACAAATCTCAAGACGTTCTCCATCGTTCATTCTTTGTCTCTTCTAGAAGCTGATAACCCATCACGCATTCTCCACCATTTACTGAGACATCACACATTCTCGAGGTAGATAGGATCAATCTTCTTCATGCAAGATCCTCAAGGAAATCATTCACGCACATAAGGTTGATGTGGCAACATGATCTGGTCTTCATTTTACTGCTAACCCATCACAGGATGTCATCGATTGAATCTCATAGACTTGAAATGCATCATTCGGAAACCCTGAAGCTGAGACTACCAATTGGTAGTCATATCAAATGAAACCCTGATACCGGTTCAAAACATCAACATACTATTGGCATTATGTGAACCGGTATGAGGACATAATGACATTGTATGTTGTCATTGATGTCAATATGTTGAATAGGTGAGAACCAGCATATGTGAGAACAGGTATAACATTATGAACCGGCATTTGTGCCAAAGTGAAGCGGTGTGTTTGTTCAAGGTGAACCGGCACATGGAAGCATTGTATGACTACCGATTGGTAGTCTCAACTTTAGGGTTTCCAGTTGAAGTGCTTCAAGCCTGTGTGGCTCAACCGGTGACTTTGTGTGATAAGTTAGCATGGTAATGAAGAACAGATCGTGTTGCCACATAAGCCTTATGTGCGTGAAGGATCTTGCATGAAGGAGATTGTTCCTATCTACCTCGAGAATGTGTGAAGTCTGTAAACGGTGATAACGTGTGATGGGTTATCAGCCACTATGAAATCAGTGGAAAATGGGCGATGGAGAATGTCTTGAGATTGGATCAAGACTGTTGCATTTAATGCAGTATGGTCAATGGTCAGGATTGAACCATTTGAATTCCTTAACCTAACAGGTTTAGGGTTTAGGGTTTATGCTACCGACCTATCTATTTTCCTATAAGGTTGATGTTGTGATTCTTTCTAAGGTTGTTGGCAAAATTTGTGTGGTGTATCCAAGAGAAGGGATACGTGATTCTTGCCAGACTAGAGGAGAGAAATGATACCTGGAGAGTGTAAGTGCAGAAGGTGAAGAGGAGCTTAAGCGGATCTGCATTGGCATTGAGTGTTATTACCAAATCATTGTAATACCTGTTGATCTCTAACCACTTCAACAGTTGAGAAATCCCTTAACAGGGTACCTTTAACCGGCTTTCTATAAATCCTTTAACAGGGTGACTCAAAACCATTGAGTTCTTGAAATCCTCTAACAAGGTAACCTTTAACAGGCTTTAACCCTTAACTAGGTATTCTATCCATCCCTTAACCGGTTGATCCCTAACAGGATCGGTTCCTAACAAAACCTATTGTATCAGTCTTTAACCGGACAAGGCTCCTAACAGAGTGGACTTTTAAAGAATTCAAAAACAAGCTTGTGGGTATTCATCCCCACCGTGGTTTTTCTCAATTGGGTTTCCATGTGAAAAATAAGTGTGTCATGTGTGATGTCTTCTTCATGTGATGTTATGTTGTTTTCTGTCAAGTGGTGAATCAGGTTGATCTAGTTGCTTACATGTATATATTTGATGGTAGATTACTTGTTCATGCATTAGGGTGAAATGGAAGTGAAGTGTTAGATTGTATGAGAAGATAAGTGTCAACCGGTTTATGCTTGTCTTAGTTATTCTGGGCTTTGTCAGTTGTACTCTGTTTTAGGACTGGTGTTACTGTTTGTCTGTCAATGCACAGTGTATGTTGGTAAACCAGTTCAAGAGTGTGTTTTTGCCTGTATTGATTCACCCCCCCCCCTCTCAGTACCAGTTTGGTACTATTCGTTCATCATTGAGTTATCAATTGGTATCAGAGCATCCTCTAGGTCCTCTGTGTTATAAGCTTAACCGCTTGAGGTAAAGATCCCAGTCTAATGATGAAGAGGGAAGGTCCAAAGTTTAATAGGGAAAATTTCAGTATATGGAAACACAGAATGAAGATATACATCAGAAGCATGGGTGCTCAACACTGGAGCTATGTTGAGAATGCCTATGTTTCCCCTACCGATACTCTCACCGATGACTAAAAGAGAGAGATGCAGATTAATGGGTAAGTCATGGAAGCCCTAATTAGTAGTTTATCTGACATTGAGTTTATTGATGTCCAAGATAAGGTAAATCCCAAAGAAGTATGGGATACTCTTGAAAATATCTATGGCGGTGATGAGTATGTAAAATAGGCTAAGGAAGAAATCCTTAGAGGGAAGTTTGAAGACATGTGGATGGTTGAAGGTGAGACCATTCAATAGTATGGAATAAGAATCAAAACCGTTGTTGGAGATATCAAGAGTGCAGGTGGTAAAATAGAATATTCCACTCTAGTAAGCAAAGTCTTGAGATCCCTATTGTCGGTCTATGCAATAAGGGTTGTTGCTATTCAGGAGCTGAGATCAATAGACAAGACTAAGGTATCCCTAGACTCCATCATTGCAAAGTTGATAGCCTATGAACTAAATAGTTTTGATGGTAGTGTTCAAAAGACTGAATGGGCTTTTAAAGCTTCTGTTATACCATCCAAAAAAGGAAAAGAAGCTAGCACTAGTGGTGAACCAAGACAGAGCAGAGAAATGGATGATGAGGAGATTTTGATGGCATTTGAAGCTCTCCTTGCCAGGAGTAGATAGTTGATATGCTCCATGTAACACCCCACTAAGGAACCCCAGAGGACAACAGCTAACCATCCAAATTAACATATCAATAAATTTTTTTAAAATAAATTACATTGCATTCATAAACTCATCATGGAATTAACTATAACCAATGCACAAGTGGAAGATGAGCATTCACATAAACTAATTCCTCTTTCGAGTTCTCTAACTTGACTACTAGTGCAACGCTCCTAAACAAGATCTAAGAAACTTAAACCATAATGAAATAGAATTAACACTACATAAAGAACAACATCTACAACTATCACTATGTTCATTTTAAGAACCAAAATAAGTCTTCTTATGATAAATTGTTAATCATAAGATATAGTAAATCAACTATCCACATAAGAGTAATCGGTACTAACACCAAACCACTTAAACACTATTCTAGAATTAAATTGTTTTTTGATAACATTCATTTATATTACATTAATCTCCATAAGGAGTGTCCAAAATACAAGAATAATTATAGTTACAAAGATTCATAATGATGCATGGCATATGCTAATACAATAACTGAATATTTTGCATCATGAACTAAGAGGTACTCAAAAGTAGATATCAAGATCCATTTGATGCACATGAACAAGTCCACTACTCCCCAATGGAGGTTGGAAACAACCACCTAACCATGTGGAGCCCTAAGGTCCACCCCAACATGCTCAAAAGATAGACACAATACCCCACACACATAAGCAACAAGGCCACCATCACCAACATCCAAGGGAAACATGGACAAACAAAACTCACAACAAGGTTCCACCAGAGGCTTCTAGTAGAACCACATGGGAATGGGTTCTAGAGTACATATAGGGAAGAGTGTCATCACATAGCCTCAACATGGGTTACCTTGGTAGTCTCTCTAGACCTCGGACCCCCTTTGACAACTCATGTGGAGTCAAACAATCCTTTAATGAAGATAAGGAAGTTTGATCATGCCAAATGAACACTCCTTGGATAGCCAAGCCTTTCCAATCCCATCCTTAGTCTGAACAAGCACTCAAGGCCATGGGTGGGGTACCATAATTATCTTGTTTAATGTTTAATTTCCCCCTGGTTCATTTATTATATCATCACTTGTTTAGTCAACTCTCAATGTGTTAATGTGGCAGCCACTTTAGGTCCCTAACCCCCATTGAGAGCCACTCCCCCTAACTTGCACCTAGGCAACTCTAGCCTAGGGTTCAATTTAAAAGAATGATAAGAATACATAGTATATATATCTCAAATTAATCATACATGAATCCATAATCAAGAATCGGAATCATAAATCATACACATAGGCCTTTCTAGACCTTATCCATCAACACACAACAATTAAACTATTTCCAAAAGCACTAACAACTATATTATTCCACAAGAAAAGCATATGAAAGGGAATATAAATAGAAAATTAACCTAATTCATATCTATTAGACCCAAAACCACAAGATAGGTAGGGTACAAGTTCAAACTAAGCCTCTCAGATGGTTTGGGAATCGAAACAAGATCAAACAAAGAACTATGCACTTGAGCCCAATTCTTGTGCATTTTTAGGTTAATGTTGCACATTTGAAAAGCTTGAGGAGGGGGAAGATTATTTCTTGTATTTGTGTCAAGAGGTACAAATCGGCCCTTTAGGGGAGGTAGTTTTGTCAACAGTGCCTTGCCTTGGCCTCTAAGGTTGTAATTATTCCTAGTTGAAAGGATTGTGCATCATAAACACATGGTTCACCTTCAGCTTCTACTTGAAACTCTTTGTAGAGGAATGTGTCAACCAACATATTTGTATTAACCTTTTCAGGTTCCTCGTTAGAGAACCCTTTCGGTTGAGATTTAGCTTGAGCAATCCTAATCATTTTCTTGAATTGGGCACAATTGACTTCCGAATGCGATGTTGTATCGTGCAACCTACACCAATTAGTTAGTAAAATTCATATCTACTAGGTTAACACTTTGCATATTATTTTGGTTGTCTCTTGAGTCAGGATGGTCATGATTTACCCCACCATTGTTTGGACCTATGTTCCATTTTCTATTGTATGGTTTGGAGTTACACCTTTTATTTTGATTCTAATATTATAGCCTCGCTGATTATTATACGCTTGGGGTTGGTTGTATCCTCCTGGAGTATTCATCTTTAGTTGACTAAGATCTGAAGTAACTTGTGAAATCATCTTCTTTAATGCTTATACTTCAGTAGATATGTGTGACCCTTGACTCTTAGGCATCATATTCAGGGCTTGGTTTGTTGTGTGTAAATCATGAAATTGTTAACTTGTCCCATGTATTTGACCAGCGTACTATGTTTGGATAGGGGCAGCATTATCATTGTTTTTCCAAGTTAAAGATTGAACAGCAGACTATTGACTAGCTTGAGGTTGAGGTGCATAAAGTGGTATCGGGTTCATTGATGGGGCTCTTACTAGTAAGGGTGATGGTACCCTAAGGAGTTGGTTATAATTTCCTTTGTTCACTCCTATGGGAAAGTTGTATCCAATTCCCCTAGGTGTTTGATTCAATTCTTGATTCATGTTGATTGACAACACATAAACTTTTGCCAAGGTATTCCTTTGATCTTCAAGCACACTCTTTTTTATAAACATCGCACTCTATGGGTCAATGGCTCTCAAATATGAATCAATTGCTACATTTGTTGCTACTTGATAAGGAGCATGTAACCTCTTGTATTCCCTTTGAAAGTTGGTATTGAAAGTTGTTAAAGGTTCATTAGGTGACTTTTTAAGGGATGCAAACTGGTGATACAATGTTCTAGGATCAACATACACTCAAAATTGATCAATAAAATCTTTCTCTAAAACATCCCAACCAATAATGGAATTTGTTGGTAGAGTCAAATACCAATTATACTCATTCTCCCCAAGTGAATATGGGAAAATTCTACATACCACGTCTTGATGTTCGATGTTGTTATGAACCACTGCATCCTTAAATGCTTCAATATACTCGTCTGCAGTCCTAGGTCCCCCAAAGTAGAACTTACTACAGAATTTTTTCTAGATTCCTAGGTAGGTCATGTATCCCTCCAGGTATATTTGCTAATGGCATGTGATCTTGGTTGAAGTAGGCTATTGCAGGTGGTGATGGTGAATATTGAGTTATGAAAGGTGCAATGATGGGTTGAGGACTAGAGATTAGTTGGTCTTCTACATTGGGTTTGGATGATTGCATTGGTGAGGATGTTGAAGGCTATCCCTTGGCTTTATTTTTCTTCTTCCTAGTTGCAGGTCCTAACTCTACTAAGTCTTATGGAGAAGAGTTACTCCTAAGAAATTTGTAAAACCTCTCCGGAGAGAAAGATGATATATGATCCAGCTTAATACCTCAATTTCTTTGTTGTGGAGGAGGTGGTTGGGGTTTTCTTTGAGAAATAAGTTGTCTTTGTTCCTCTTCTTCTATGCGTATACCTCTTTTCCTTATGTTGTCAAGGACTTGTCTCGCTTGCAACCAATCACTATGATTCCTTCTACTATCCCAAGCAAGAGTGTATCGCTGGGAAATGATGTCATCTTGTTCGTAATTGAGGTTGGGTTGCATGAATGGTAAAAGTTCATCTCCTAGGAGTACCATGTTAGGTCATAGTGTGACCGTGCAATTAGAAGTTGAGGGGATTTGTGTTTTAGGCCCTCCTTCTAGCACTAGTTTATGTTGATGGGTATTTTGACACACTCACCAATAGTTGGCTAGTTTATGTGAACACTCACCACCTCTCCCAAAAAGCAATGTTTTGGGAAACTAACTACTCCAAGGTCTCTGTGGTCGGCTCTTGGCAGTGATGGGTAGCTCAATGGTTGATGTGATTGTGCCTATCAAGGGGCCTACTGGTTGAAACAACCCCTAATAACTCTACTTATTTTTTTTGTATTTTATGATTTAAATTCTCTCAAAATAAACATCAAAAGATAGATCAGGGGAACAATAAAATCAATACAATAACAACTTAATGATCTATGCAATTAGCACCCTGCAATATAAATATCATCAATATCATTCAAACCAGCATTGAGTAATGAACCTCCAATAAACCTGCAAAGCCATGCAACCTCACAAATTCATGGAACATAATACCACCACAATATTGTTCTGTCACATCAATTCTCATACACCACTTACGTGCGCAATATGATTCATAAAACAAAAAAACATAAGATCAAAATAAGTTGTTGATTTCAAATAATAGACATTACCATATTGCAAAGAACAAATTCATAACACATATGCATAGATCAGGCAATCTATAAGTTGCTTCTTGTATTGACTCCAAAGAATGTCAAAAAATCTTCTAAACTCATAAAAAATGCATTAAAAAGTATCTAAAATCTCTAAGTGGGCCTCAAATCATCAATTTGCGGACCCTTACAATGAATCAAAATCTCTAATTTATAGAGTTTCTTGTCCTACTTTCTAGGAAATAAACCTATCTAAATTAAACACTAAAAAAGCAAGGAGTCATAGCTGACATGAAAGTCTCTTCCTTGAACTCCAATTAATTACTATGAAATTGTGATTGGGTGAGCATTACGAAAACGGTGCTACATGCTCCAACACTTCGTAATCATGAAAAAACCTGCTCAATAATTAAGGTATATTCTGGAGAAGTAGTTGAAGTCCCAGTACTCGTGACATGCAAAATTCTTCAAAAATGTCATCTTATCATTACCAACTATATGTTCATCTTTTACTTCTTTTTATACCTCTTGTAGTTACTAATGAAGCATGCAACTGCTTTAGAAGGAGGATCAGCAACATGTTTGATTCTAAACTTAAACTTCTTCAAAATCTCCTCTGCAATCTTACTTGTGTCCTCTTATTTATCTATTATCCCTACAACCTGTTGATATTGAGTTACCAAGTATGTATATTTGTCCATTAACTCAACACTAAACTCAACAGAAATTGTAAAATAGCATGTTGCATATGTCCCACTAATGGAGTACATCGTACTCCTCCAAATGTCCATCACTACGAATACCAAGTCCAAAAATAGCAAGTTTTTTACAAACTTTTCATATTTCTTTATGGAACCAAGTAGAGGAAGATGGATATATGTTACACCCTTCCCACAATGTTGAAGTTGTAAATGTTTTTCAAATTCCAATTCAATGATCAAGGTATATATAATGTTGTTGTATTTCAATGTAAATATTTATCACAATATAATTGTTCTGGTGATTAATTATATTTTGTGTATTTTAGGTGGAGATAAAGCATTAAAAAAATTCAATGTCTTCTCCATTTATCATTGATCAGTATATATAAAAAAATAGGGATGATAAAGTGACACCTTGATCGGACATGTCTATTAGACATGGCCGATCAATATGCCCCTTGATCGTGCCTTTTTATTTGCAATATGTAACCAATCTAATGCCGATATTAATCGATGTCAATGCGTAACAATGAAGTCCGATAACTAATCGGTGGCATTAACAATGAAGCCCGATAACTATCAGGATATCAAGGTTAATGTTTATTGTTAGATTGCAATGTTTATATATTAAAACAGATTGTGAAATATGATCCTAGCATGACTATAAATTTAACATCAGTTTGTATGATTATAATCGGTAAAACCGATAATGCACCATATATATAAGGAGAGCAATTATAATAGTAATATCAAATGATAGAACAAAGGAATAATAAGTGAAGTCTATTATAGTCTATCGATGAGATAGATGATTGAATGAGAGACTTCATTTATCTCTCATTCAATCATTTATCTTACCGAAGCTATCATGTATCAACACTCCCTCTTAGCTCAGGAAGATGAATGACAAACAACATATCTAGCATCACATTTCTCATGCTGATCAATATTCCTTATGTAGTTTTATAATCTCACTCTCCAAAGGATCATATCACCTAAAACATATGACATGAAGTATCACCTAAACACGTGATACAAGAAGTCATATCACCTAAGCACGTGACTTGAAGTATCACCTAAACACGTGATACAAGAAGTTCACCACATTAACTTGTGATGGCAAGATATCACCTAAGCACGTGACTTGAAGTATCACCTAAACACGTGATACAAGAAGTTCACCACATTAACTTGTGATGGCAAGATATCACCTAAGCATGTGATATCAGTATTGCAAAGCAAGCAATACTAAGGATAAATGCATGAGAATAATTGAATCCTCACTTTATCCAAATTGTGGTATGTGCACTGACATTTTCAAATGTCTTTACCATAATATAATCATGGCATATCCATGACATACCAGGAATCACACATGATATCTAGTTTGATCACTATAAGATCATCACCTTATAATGTCTTCATACAAGTGTTCATTATCTAAGAGATTGTCACCTCTTAGAAATGTACACAAGGGGTGGAGCCCATAAAATTCATAGCACGACAAAGAAGTTTACACATTAAACATCTTATTAATATATAAGTATAGATTACAAAGCAAATTACCTTTCAATCATACCAAGACCTTTTCTGAAGTGCTCAACCTTCACTCTGAAAAGTGGTTTGGTAAGAATATCTGCTATCTAATCTCCTATACAAATGTATTCCAACTAGATCACATTCCTGTCTACCATATCTTGTACATAATGGTAAGGAATCTCAATATGCTTGGATCTGTCATGAAACACTGGATTCACTGAAAGTTTTATGCAACTCTGGTTGTCAAAATGAATAATTCTAGGTTTCATTGGTTCACCGAATAATCCCACAAGAAACTTCCTAAGCCATACTGCCTCTCCAGCAACCATGGAAGCTGCAATGTATTCGGCCTCAGTGGAACTCTTTACTACTGAAGAGTGCTTTCTGTTGATCCAGGATATCATGGTTGAACCTAAACTAAAACAGCATCCTGAGGTGCTTTTCCTGTCAGTTACACTTCCAACCCAATTTGAATCTGTAAATCCGTGTAAATTCAGATCAACTCTCTCATACTTGAGAACAAGCTTTAGAGTACCTTGTAGGTATCTCATGATACGTTTTACTACTACCAGGTGTATCTCCTTTGGATCACACATAACTGACTCAAAGCATTAACTACATAATAGATATTTGGTCTTGTATTTACCAGATACATCAAGGACCCAATCATTTGCCTATATAGAGTAGGATCTATGGGTTGTGATTCTGTCGTTGCTTCCTTAAGTTTATGAAGGTTTGTTTCCATCAGAGAAGTCATAGGTCTGCAGTTCAACATTCCAAATCTCTTCAAAATGTCCAAGGTATACTTACCCTTGTTTAGTATAATGCCATTAGAATTCTTCCATACTTCCAATCCTAGGAAGTAATGAAGGAGTCCCAATTCCTTCATGTCAAATTCTTTAGCAAGGTCTTTCTTGCACTGATCTATGAGGTGATATTCTCCTATGATTAGCAAATCATCAACATATAGAATCAATATCAGCATATCACCTTTGTCTTTCTTATAGTAGAGATTTGGATCTGCATCATTCTTTGAGAAGCCTAGCCCTGTGAGATAAGTGTCAATTCTTTCATACCAGACCCTAGGAGCCTATTTAAGCCCATAAAGAGCTTTCTTGAGTCTACACACATGAGACTCTGCATCATTATTCTCAAACCCTTCAGGTTGTTCTAGATATACTACTTCTACAATCTTTCCACTAAGGAATGTTGTCTTTACATCCATTTGATGTAATTTTCATCCCTTTACTGCTTCAATGGCTAAGACTGCTCTTACTGAGGTGTATCTGGCTATAGGTGAAAAGGTTACTTCATAATCAATTCCTTCCTTTTGTGAGAACCCTCTGGCTAAAAAATTGGCCTTGTGTTTCTCAATGCTACCATATGTAGCATGTTTGATCTTAAAAAGCCATTTGTAGGAAACCACAGATTTTCCAACTAGCCTAGGAACAATCTCCCAAACATCATTTTTCATAATGGACTAATATTCCTCAGACATGGTATTCTTCCATACCTGATGTTTAAGTGTATCTGATATATTGGTAGGTTCAGCTTTTGAAAGATCATTCATGAGGGCAACATAGCTAGTGAATTTATAAGGCCTTTTGCTTTATCTGAAGGTTCCTGAAGGGGCAGCATACTTATGAGCTTCTTCTACAGTTTTGGTGGCCCATAGTGTTCTTTTCTTGAGATTTTCTCCAGGTGGGTTTTGAATCTCACCTTCATTTTCCTTAAGATTCTCCCTTTGAAGCTCAGGGGTAGGATCTTCATCTATGCTAGGGGCAGGAACATGGACTTCAAGTTCCATGGAACTTTGGGCTCTTTTCAAGGCTGAGTCTTCTTTAAAAATTACATCCCTAGTAAGTTCAACATGCCTTTGACCAGGTATATAGATTATGTAAGCCTTGGAGGTTTCACTATACCCAACAAGTATCCCCCTTTTTCCAGAAGGATCTAGTTTTGACCTTTTCTCTTTAGGTACATGAATATAAACAGGGCACCCAAATATCCTAAGATGGTTGATATCTAGCTTTGTTTTGGTAAAACTTCCTCAGGGTTTTGTCTTCAATATGAGAGTGAGGACATCTATTTTGTATATACACGGCAGTGCTAGTGGCTTCTACCTAAAGATTGGTATTTAGGTTTTGATCAAGGAGCATAGCTTTGGCAGCTTCTACAATTATCCTATTTTTCCTCTCAGCTACCCCATTTTGTTGAGGATTATAAGGTATAGTAAGCCCCCTCTTAATCCCAACATTTTTACAAAAATCCTTAAATAGATCTGAGGTGTATTCCCCCCCATTGTCAGTTCTTAATGTTTTAACTTTATTTCCTGAGGAGTTTTCTATTAGTGATTTAGATTCTTTGAACCTATTAATGATCTCTTCTGATTCTTTACATTTCAGAAAGTAGATCCAAGTCTTTCTAGAGTAGTCATCCACAAATATTACATAATACAAAAATCCTCCTAAAGAGGGTATAGACATAGGTCCACATATATCAAAGTGGAATAATTCTAAAATATTACTTGTTTTCCTAGTACTATTTTGAAAATAACCCTTGGTATTTTTACCTAGGGCACATCCCTTGCATGCCCCTAAATGATACTGCTTTAACTTGAGTAAACCTGTGACAAGGTTTTCCATAGATAATAAAGCTCTGAAATTCAGGTGCCCTAGTCTTCTATGCCAAACTTCATTAGCATTTACAACTTCATGGATTAGGGCTAGGTTGGGCTTTGTGCACAGCTCATACATGTAGCCTTGTCTTTGACCAATGGTTTTGGCTTTCTTAATGGACGAATTCTTTGGCCAAGCCCATACTTTGTTGTCCATGAAGGTCACCCTATACACATTATCCTCAAGTGCTGAGATGGAGACTAGATTCCTCTTGATGCCTACGACATATAGTACTCTTGTAAGCTATAATGATAAGCCTGACTTCAGTCTGATGGTGTAGCTTCTAATTCCTCTAACTGGATGTGCAGAGCCATCTCCGATTGTCACTTCCTCATCAGTCTCCTCTATCATGCAGTCGAACACTTCTCTAAACCATGTAATATGTCTAGATGAGCCACTGTCAATCAACCATGAGTTAGCTTTGTTTGATGCTTGGTTTGAAAGTGTACATATTTCTCGAAGTCATCTTCTCCCTTTAATTCTCCATCTTTGGCAAATGTAGCTTGTTGTTTAGCCCTTTCAGGGTATTTAGCAACATAGTGCCCGAATTTGTCACACTTGTAACATTGAATATGGGAGAGATCCTTCTTGGAGGTATTCTTGCCTTGACGACCTTTCCTCTTCTTAAATTGTTTCTTCTTGCTTTTCTTATTGGAGTTCATATTTAGGACTTGGAGATCTTCATCTGTATTCTTTTGTTTGATCCCTTTCTTATTTAACCTTGACTCTTCTTGAAGACAATTTGCTCTTAGCCTCTCAAATTTTGGATATTTAGCCCTTGCACTGATACCTTGGACGAACGTTACCCATATACTAGGCAACCCATCTAAGGCAATGAGTGTTAACTCTTTTCTTTGGATTTCATATCCAAGTGTTGCTAGTTCATCCCTTAGGGCTGATATCCACATGAAGTAGGCATTGACTGACACCCCTTTGATCATACTTATATGATTTATTTCTCTTTTTAAGGCCAAGGTTCTACTTGCATTGGATATCTCAAATGCATTTTCAAGTGCATTAAACATATGGTAGGTCATCTCATGTTTCTTTATGATAGGCATAATATTATTCCTCACCCCATCAACTATGATTTTTATGGCCTTTTCATTGCCTTCGATCCATGTCATTTTGTCAGGTTCATTCTCAGGTTCTTTAGATTCAGCTTTTACAAATGATTCAACTTTATTCTCTCTTAGAATCATCTTAATTCTGAACTTCCATGCTGAGAAATTGTCACCTCCTTCGAGCCTATCCTCAAATTTGATAGTGCTAGCCATTTGGAGAAATGTGATGTTAGATATATTCTTGACTTGAATTTTTCACAAATTTGAAAGCCACGGGTTTGATCTACCAACGCTTTGATACCATGTAAATGTTTTTCAAATTCCAATTCAATGATCAAAGTATATATATAATGTTGTTGTATTTCAATGTAAATATTTATCGCAATATAATTGTTCTGGTGATTAATTATATTCTATGTATTGTAGGTGGAGATAGAGCATTAATAATTTCAATGTCTTCTCCATTTATCATTATCGGTATATATAAAAAAATAGGGATGATCAAGTGACACTTTGATCGGACATGTCTATTAGACATGGCCGATCAAGATGCCACTTGATCGTGCCTTTTCATTTGCAATATGTAACCAATCTAATGCTGATATTAATCGGTGTCTATGCATAACAATGAAGTCCGATAACTAATCGGTGGCATTAACAATGAAGCCCGATAACTATCAGGATATCAAGGTTACAGTTTATTGTTAGATTGCAATGTTTATATATTAACACAGATCGTGAAATACGATCCTAGCATGATCATAAATTTAACATCAGTTTGTATGATTACCGATAATGCACCATATATATAAGGAGAGCAATTATAATAGTAATATCAGATTATAGAACAAAGGAATAATAAGTGAAGTCTATTATAGTCTATCGATGAGATAGATGATTGAATGAGAGACTTCATTTATCTCTCATTCAATCATTTATCTTACCAAAGCTATCATGTATCGACAAAAGCATCTCAATCTTTAATTCTAAAATGTATAAATGTATATATAAGATTGCAAATTCTCAATACTATCTCCTCCCAAGAGATCTTCCTTTATTATGATATCTTCCCAAAGATTCAAAATCTTATTTAATATCTGATATTGTTTAGCAAAAATGTTGATCTTTCGCTCCCATTATTGAGAACATGAAGCCAAAGCTCCTTCTATTTGCGATGCTTTCTTATATATATCCATAGCATTTTACAAAAACAATCTAATTTTAGAAGCATTATTTTGTGCCCATGTTTTTCTATTTTGGCCACCTTTCTCACTTCAATGAGTGTTCTCACATCACCTTCTAGAAGAGATGAAGTTGAAGGTAAATTGTCATCTACACATACATCCAGTGGCTTGTCCATTTCTACAAGTAGCTGCTTATATTGCTCCAATTGTGCCTTAACCTCTGACTGATAAATGTGCTCTTTCTCCATTCTACTCCTAACCACACTGGTAGCAAGTTCCAAAGTATCCAACTCTCCCCACTTAGTCTGTTTACCCAATATAGCTTGTGAAACTTGGTATTTCTAGGATCCTTCCCCTTCTTCTCATATAGGAGCTGCAATATCAGCAATCACCTCACTAGAACCGGTTCTAGACAAATGATGTATGGTCTTCACCTTCTTTGTTTTCCTTGGCTCTTCGGTGATTGCTTGTTGTAAGGTGATCTTTGGTAATACCACTTTCTTCTTCTTCTCAAAGGTGAAAGTTAACCATTGTGATGTATCTTCATCCTTGTCATCTTCGTGTGCTACAATCTTCATATTACCTTGTGTACTTTTCATAACTGCTCTTCTCCTTCATTTTTCTCTTCCTCTTGATTCTTACCTTTATCCTCTTCTTGCTCAACAATTTGAACATTTTGGGTTGAAGTAACCTGTTGAGATTGGTTTGTTTGGAGAGCCATATCAATATTCAACTATTGTTGTTTATGAAACTCTCATAACCCCTTGCTCACTTCTTCTTCAAACCCTTTATTAGCTTTATCTGTCTCTTTCAATCCTCCTTCGACTGCTATTTCCTTTAACAAATTTTCTTGGTCCTCAGGATTTAAAACCAATCTTTCATCATGTTCATCCTAAGGCTCATATTGTTCTTGCTCCCCTTTAGTCAGTTGCTTCTTTGGTAGATTCTTCTCATCCACATCCATGGGATCCACCTATTCTTGTTCAGGCACCTGTGAGTGTTTCCCAAGTCAAACAGATTTCTTTCTTTTCTTTTTCTCAACCTTCCTGCATGCCAATTGTATAATAGGTTGTTCATCCTCTTGATGAGAATCGGACTCAATATTATGAATGGTCACCCTTTCATTAGTAGGATTTATTACTTGTATTAATGGGGGTGACGTTACTGATGTTGTAGCAAAAATATCAATTGGTGTAGATACCAACGCTATTACAGGGATTGTGGTTGTTGATGATGTGGAAATAGGAGCTTGTGTTGTTGCAGTAGGAGGTTGAGTTGATGTTGCTATTGTGTCAGGAGGAGGTTGAGTTGATGTTGATGTTGATGTTCCTTCATTAGCCTTTCCTTGCTCATCTTTCTCCATGGCACCTTCTCCTGATGTTTTCCCAATAGAAACCCTAACGAGATGTATTTCCATAAGTGGCATGGTTCCTAATCCCTCCCTTATTCCAAAATTTGTTGCTTTCTTCAACAACTCAACCTTTTGCAATTGTTTCTTTACTTTTTCCATGAGCTCCTCTATGGTTGGCACAGGTCCAGCAGCTTCCTTGTGTTCTGTAGGTGTGTTCTTTCTAGAACCAAACCTTGTTCTCTGGGCATATTCCCTATGTACCTTTAAATAAGGATTATCAATGGTTGATTCTTTTTGTTTTCCTTTTGAAGCACTAGGCCTAATCCTCAATCTCATTCATTGTTTAGTTTTTTTGTAACATTTTGAGTTACTAAATCTATATTCACTTCTTCCTATCTGGACTATCTTATTGGGGAAAGGGGCTTCTTATCAATTCCTTGCTCCTTGTAAGTTTGGTCCAATATCTCACCATCATCCCTCAATTCTTTAGGAAGATTCGTCTCTATTTTAAAATTTCTTATTTGTGGAACTAAGACCCTACAATAACTTCTCTCCCTAACTTCAAAATTGTCTTAAAGGTTAGCCCAGAAGTCTTCCAACTTAGGTTAATGTCCCTCATAAGCTTTTGGCATCATTTGCTTTAATTTACCATATGGATCATAATATTCCCTAGCATAATTAAATTCTTTCAAATGCAATTCCTGTAACTCTTGCTCGGCTGACTTAGCCACTTGGATTTTTGAACAAGAAAAATAACCAATTGTTAAAGAGAAATCAGCACCTATTTTGTGTTTTGAAGATAGTAATTATTGTAATCCGACCATATGCCTGACATACTCCAAGAGTATCACCCTATTATTACAATACCTAGGCAACATCATGGGATTTACTATGAAGCCACTAACTCGAATATATGTGGAACATTGATTCTAGAGGAACCAACATCCCCATTCCTTTATTACTATCATTGCCTCTGGGCTTATTTTGTACCCTTCATCATCTATGAGCTTTGTGACAATGATTGCAAGCCATACCAGATGCTCTCCATAGTCCTACATTACCTCTTCCAGTTCTCCTTCTACAGTTCATAGCCACATGTCCATAATTATTGTAAATGGTGCAAATCAAATTTGTTACCTTTTCCATTTCATATGGACTGAACCAGTTGACATAGGGTTTCTACCAGTTCATGTTTCTTTGGTTGTCATAGGTACTTCTCTAGTCACCATTAGGTCTTGGATTCATGTGAGGTATGAGATTGTTTGCTCCATATCTGCATTCAATAGATCTATGTCCATACATGTTGCATGTGTAACAATGACCTTCAAATCTTCTAGACACATATCTAGCATTATTATTGTATATGGTGAAAATGGATAACAACAACATTGAAAGGCTAAATGAATATAACCACAAAACCCTAGCCTAACAACAACAAAGATCCACCATAACATATGAAGATTACCTAAGACAATACAAATCAAATGAAATCACAAAGATTATACCATCACATGTCTAATAGGGTTTGGATCTCCATTCTCCCTATCTCCATTGTTCTTGCTTGATATATTTGCTCTCAGATTTTATATGTGCACAACAGCTCAACAAAGAACGGAAATGTGGTTGCAAGTAGGATCGCATATGAAAGTTCAAAAGCGTAGTGTAGTTGAGTAATCATCGGGGCTGAATGCATAGTGAGGGTTTGATAATGAAGGAAGCATCTCCTTATATAGAAGACACTATAAGAAATGGAGGGATAAGATTGAGAGGTGTAAAAGAGGTCGGCTATGATTAGAGGGTAGGTAAAGAAAATAATAAAATAACAAGAGGGTAGGTAGTGTATGAATTAAGAGATGAATGACATGTGTCATAGGTAGAAAAGGTTAATGAATTAATTAAATAAATAAAGATTTATTTAATTAATAGAAGAAGTGGGATAATTAAATAAATAAGTATTTATTTAATTTAAGAAAAGGATAATTTAAATAAATAAATGTATTTATTTAAACGAGAAATAAGGCTAGAAGAGGATAAATGAATTAATTAAATAAATAAAGATTTATTTAATTAATAGAAGAATTAGTCTAAAATAATTAAATAAATAAAGATATTTATTTAATTAGACTGGACAATTTTAGGTGTCTACAATTATTATAGCATGTGTTCTTATTAGGTCTACTTCTACACACATTAGCAGTATGTCCAGGTTTGAGACAGATAAAACAAACAGGTTTGAAAACCTTCTTACCAATAGGCTTTTTATCCTTAGGAGCAGTATTACCTCCATGCATGTTTCTCTTGGTATCGAAAGATTCTCCTTTTTGAGATGTATTGAAACCTAGTCCAGATGTGTCACCCTTCATCCTCTGAGATTGGATCTGCTCATCCAATATAGAAGTACTCTTATTGAACTTTTCAATCTTTCCATTAGCCTCAGCAAGCTCTTTGGTAAGGTCTTCATTGTGCTTAGTTAGAGTCTCTCTTAGAGACATTTCTATTTCAAGATCCATCTATAAAGCTTCCTTCTCTTCCTTCTCCTCATGCCAATGTTCATGTAAGGCTACATTCTCCTACCTGATCTTATAAATCTCATGATCTCTCTCTTTGATTAGATCTTCACCTACCCTCCTTGCTTCAAGTTCTTGACTCGTACGGATTGTTAGGGCTTCAAGTTCTCTTCTCAGATTTAGCTTTTCACCATTCAGTTTTTCCACTTCTTCAGCTAATGCATCAATGTTGGCCTCATCTGAAGAACTATTATTAGAGATCTCTAATAGTTTCTCAGTCAGCTCTCTCCTTTTAACTTGTGAAGCTTTAAATCTTGCCCTTAGGGTTTCAAGCTCTTCCTTTGTTGCATCAAGCACTCTAGACAACTCTCTATAGCTCATATCCCCCATGGTGGCTTTAGGGTTTCCTTCTAAGTGATTAGGCCTTAAAGAAGTTAGGCTCTGATACCAATTAATAGACTTATAAAGCACTGAGAGGGGGGGTGAATCAATGATAGCAAAAACAATACCACTTCAAATACAGACCAACAAAAACAGTTAACCAATTTACTTAAAACTATGTATGCAATCCAAAATGATATTAAATCATCCACAATAAGTAAAACATCCACCATAAAACAAGGCTTTATACGTGGAAAACCCAACTAGGAAAAACCACAGTGAGATGGAACTCACAAGTTAACTATCTGTAGTAATAAGTAACTGATCGGTTAAGGTCTACAAATTGCTCTGCTACGAGTGAATCTCGTTAAAGATCTCAATACCTTGTTAGGAGTTGTACCCTATTAAAGGTAGTACCCTGTTAGGAGTAACCTCAATAGAGGATTTAAAAACCCAAACTAATGGATCACCTGGTTAGAGGATTTGTACAATAAATCTTGTTAGAGCTTACCCGATCAAGGGATTTGATTGTTGTAGTGATTAGAAAACAACAGGTAGAAATGATCTAATAATAGCACATCTTATTGATATAGATCCTCTTCAGCTCACTCAATACTACATCATCGACATACTCTGCAATTTGCAACAATTCAAACATACAACATCACTTGTATCTCGCATCATCATACAAAATAGTTCATCACAATGTTATTTTATAGACATTAGATTTCATGTCGGCTCAAGAACTCCATCACAATTTCCTAGGTGTGGTGTATCTGAACAATATTTCATAGCACATCATAGATAACTGCCAAATTTGTCGATTAGGGATAACTCATCATGACCGGTGATAACTCATCACACAATCAGTGAAACCAGTTGGAACACTGATATCGGTTAAGAGTTAATCTCTTCAAACTCATAGACCGATTGTCCTCCATTCGTTTCTTTGTTGATCTCCACAATATCTCCAAAACTGGTGTTAGTTACAATGACCAAAACCAATGTCAATCCTGCATATACCAGTTGTCTACACATACCCGTTAGGCACCTTCAAACTAGTTGGACTTCATTATATAAATGATACCGGTTTGCAATACTAAGACTTAGGAATAGTACCAGTTTGTCTTGACTAAGATTACCATTACAATGTGAACCTATGTGTGTGTATGTGCCATCAATGACAACATATAAAGTCATCCTTTACAAAAATCATCATCAAGCCAACAAGAGGTGGTATCTTTATCCTAAAATTCTACAACCTCCTCAGTAGTCAGCAACACTTCATCACTTGAAGGAATACCAAATACACAACCTAGCATATTCGCTAATAAATCTATCATTGATCGGATTTTATCATCTATGCATTTCCTGGTGTCTGCATTATAGAATTGTACAATAGTCATAATGAATTATGGGGCTTGTACAGCTTGTGGAAAAATTGTTGCCTCCACTAGCCCCTACCTCTTGATCCTCCTATAAGGAGCATCCAATCTTGGTTTACCCAATTGTGTTCTGATATCTTCTAGCTCTATATGTCCTACTTCAGTATCAGTCACCCACTTGATCTAGTCTTCCAATTTAGAAGCATAAGGCTGGCCTAAGTAGTGGTACTTCATTGTTACAGGTAGCTTATCCAGATCTTTAACCTTTTTTCTGGATGTTGGGTCTATTTAATTGCTCTAATCTGCAAGAAAGAACAAAAAATTAGCCTATCATATAGTCAAAACATCAATTTTATCACCAACTTTGGGACTTTGGGGTTCCAAGGTGGAAAACTCCTTCAAAAACAACTAAATTCGGAACTCTGAGGTTCTAGGGTAAGATAAAACAATAGAGCCTAGAACACCAGGGTTCCGGGGTAGACTTATTTGAAGGCCCAAAAAGATGGTCCAGAACTCTAGGATCTCGGGGTTCCCGACTGAAAAGGTGGTCGAAGGGAAAACTTCGTGGTTCCAAGGTTGAGTCAAACAAAATAAAAGACCTCAGGATTCCAAGGATCCAGAATCCCGAGTCTAGGGAACGCGAAAAAAACCACCAACACGCAAAAAGAGAAAAGAAAGAAAAAGAAAAAAAGAAAAATAAAATCTAAACTAGAAAGTAGAAAAAAATCTAAACAAGAAAACACAAAACGGAAGAAAACGTGTGAAACCAAGAAACACGAAGGCATGAACTCGAGAGGTCAGAGATGAAAATTAGAAATCTTTAATGCACAAATGAACTTAGAAAAATTCATTTTCCCTATTTATACCCCTCCCAAAGTCATTTGTATAACAGCCTTAAACACGACCTCGAGAGTATTTCGGACTTCCGAGATGACAAGCAACAAAAACCACAAACACACCTCAGCACTTCGGGGTTCCAAGGTTCCGAGGTGTGTTTCAACATCAAGCAGGGCACCTCAGGATTCTGGAATTCTAGAGTTTTGAGGTAAAACACGAAACAACTTCGAGGTTCCAGGGATCCGGAGTTCCGAAGTTTACAAACAAACAGATGACAAAACATGAAGAACTAGGAATCTTGGGATTCTAGGATTCTGAGGATTTAATGAAAAAAGAGCAAGGAAAGACCTTGGGACTCCAAGGTTTCGGAGTTCCAAAGTCTAAACCAAAGACAGGAAACAAAGAGCCTACCTCAGAACTCTGGGGTTCCGAGGTTCTGGGGTAGAACTCAAAACAAAGCAAAGAACACCTCGGAACTCCAGGGTTCCAGGGTGAAAAAGGAAAAACTAAGAAAAGCAAAAGTACCAAAAGCAAAAGAGAGAGGGGGACATATTTTCAAGACAATGAAACTGATTGGGTTAGGTATGCAGGGCATAACAGTTTTTGAATCACCTAAACACAAAACACCTACACAACACATATATCCATATATGCATATGACAAATACTATTAGCAATCATAATCGATCATCTAATAAAATCACTTGAAACATATGTTAATACATCATAATCCATCATAAACATAAAAAATTGTCTCACATATAACCATTAAGAATTTATAAATATCAAACCCTAATATTATTGTTATATCTTCATCATATCAAAATCATTAGGAAATCATAAATGTAACCATTAACCCTAGTACCACCAATAGGTCCTTCTATAAATCATTATAACATAATCATGTCCTGAAACATTGAGTCATTAAGCATAAACAACCTTCAATAGATCAATTGCATATGACTACTCCCAACAAACAATATGCAACTAAAGTCAACATAAATCCATAAGATCATAATCAAGAATGAACATAGAAGGGGCTACCCTATATCATAGTTCATTTCCCCAAAAGAGATCACATAGAAAACATATTTAGAGAACCCACTAGTCAACTACTCATTACATCATTTATAGAACCATTAAATGACCATGTCCTAATTATCACAATCGGGATATTTCCACATTATACCTAGGCATCCTCATATAAGAAACCAAAATATTAAATTCATTTCAAGGGGATTTTAACATCACATGTATTCTCCAATGATGTGATATCACTCCTTTCTATCTAATCATCCATATAGGCATATCCATGCTATCTTTAATTATTTACTATATTAGTAGAAATGTTATCATCATAATGGCTACTAGATCTAACGGATATCTTTATCTACATTGATTGTCATTTCAATACTTACATCCTTTTGATTTAAGTGTAGGTTCGGTGTCATAATACCTGCTTTATCATGTGAGGATTAGAGGGGTATTGCACTCCAGAGCCATAAACTATAGTAATAACATAATGGCCTAGCCAATATGATTCAAATTGTCCCTTCTTCTCATAGTCCTGTTGATTTTTGGAATTTTCTTTGAGAACCAGGTCACCTATCCCAAATGTTTGAGGCTTAACTTTATGATTGTAACTATAACACATGCACTATTTATGTTCTTTGAGGCTATTTAAAGCATGTTGTCGATGCTCATCCAATAATTTAAGATCTTGAAGTTTTAAAACTTGGTGGTCTTCATCTTGATAAGATCATGCAAGGAGACCTATAAGGATGGTAACCTAACCTCAATGGATAAGATAAATTTAGATCCATAGATAAGAAATATGGTGTGGTGCCAATAGGAGTGGAAATTCTTATATAGTAGGCCCACTTGGTAGGATTTTGTTGTATATACCAATTGTATCCAACATCATTGACTACCTTTTTAAGGATTTTCAAAATGGTTTTATTAGACACCTCAACTTGACCATTACCTTGGGGGTAATATGGGGTGGAGAAATGGTGGATAAATGGTGTCGAATGTCAAATCTATCACAGAGTTCACAAATGACTTGATTTTTTAAGGGACACTCGTTATCTGTGATGATGGATATAAGGACACCATACCAACATATAATAAGATTAAGGATAAATGTGGCGATTTATTTTCTAGTGACTTGTGTAAAGGGAACAACCTTAATCCACTTTGTGAAGTACTCAATAGCGGTGATGATGAATTTATAGCCATTAGAAGATGGAGGATGAATTTTACCCATGAGATCGAGCCCCCCTTGAAAAAAAGGCCAAGATGTTGCAATTGGTTGTAACTCTTTTGTTGGCACATGTATCAAGTCTTCATGTATCTGGCATTGCTTGCATTTCTTGATGAATTGATATGCATATTTCTCCATGGTAGGCCAATAATAACCAATCCTCATCAATTGGTTGGCCAAGGTTGGACCACTAGAGTGAACCCAACATATACCTTCATGTACCTTACACAAAGTAGTTTTTGACTTCCTCATGCTCTACACATCTTAGGAGAGTACCATCAAGGCCTATGTAGTAAAGGGTGTTGGTAATGATGACATAACAAGAGGCTTGGAAGATGAAAGTACAATGTTGATTGTTAGAAAGGTTGGGGGGAAGGGTATTGTTGTGAAGGTAGGTATAAATGTCAACATACCAAGGGGAATTGGTACCAATGATACACACAAGCTCAAATGGAGGGATCTCATATGCATGGACCAAGAGATGATTTACTAATAACTCACATCGAGTTGCACTTTGTGGCATATACACAAGGGAATCAATGATGGCCATAGCAACAACGACTCTTTAATTATCTCTTTGAATCTTCTCAAAAGTGATATGTCTAAAATAATTCTTGAAATAATCAACCATCTACTTATAAGGCATAAACTTGGTATCTATTGTTTGATAATCATTATTTGTTTGCCAAATGACCAACTAGGCATCACAAATAACCTAAAGCTCCTGAATTCTTCACTAAATTGCAACTCAAAGATTTGTAGTAAGTGCCTCATATTCTACTATATTGTTTTTAATCATTATTTGTTTGCCAAATGACCAACTAGGCATCACAAAAAACCTAAAGCTCTTGAATTCTTCACTAAATTGCAACTCAAAGATTTGTAGTAAGTGCCTCATATTCTACTATATTGTTTGTCCAAGGAAAGGCCAACCTATAATTTTGAAATGCAATCCCCTTGCGGTGTGACAAAAAGGATTCCTACTCTTTCCCCATGTTATGTAAATGATCTATAAAAATATAGCTATCGTAATCTTGAAGTTGTAACAACTAAAATACATTCATTCGGAAAGTCAAAAGTCAATGGGTGATTGTTAATCATAGGTGTATTTGCAAGATGATATGCAATATCTTATCCTTTTATGGCCTTTCTCTCAACATATTAAATGTCAAACTCACTAAGAATCATTACCCATTTTGATAGTGTTCCTGTGAGGGCTGCCTTATTGAGCAGATACTTTAAGGGGTTAATTTTTTCCACAGACTTTGTTTGGCGAGTGAGCATATAATGATGAAATTTATGCAAGGCAAAAACTATAACAAGACATGCCAACTCAATAGGAGTGTAATTTAGCTCATATCTCACTAGTGTTCAACTGATGTAGTAAATGGACCTCTGCTTTCCTTCATAATCTCATTGTGTTAAGAGTGCCCCTTGTGTTATTGTTGATGATAATGATATTTATAAAAGTAAGGGATTTCCTTCAATTGGTGGCATGAGAACATGAGAAGACATGAGATAATCCTTAAGTATTTGAAAATATTATTGGCATTTATCATCCCATCTGAATGTCATGTTCTTGTCCAATAGATGTGTGAAAGGATGGCACTTATCGATGAGCTATGCGATGAACCTACAGATTGATTGTAACTTTCCTTGTAGTGATTTGAGCTAACTGATGTTCCTTGGTGGAGCCATTTCCAAGATTGCTTTAACCTTTGTTGGATCAAATTTGATGCCTCATTGTGACACAATGCATCCTAAGAGCTTCCTGCAGGTTACTCCAAAGACACATTTCTTGGGATTCAAACGCACCTTATATTTCTCAAGTCAATTGAAGATATTATCTAATATATGCAAGTGTCTTTCCCATGTTATTGATTTACCCAAGAGTTCATCCACATAATCCTCTATTAGGATTCACATCATGTCATAAAAGACAATGGTCATTTCCCTTTAGTATGTATCTCTTGCATTCTTGATGTAAAAATGATGTAGAGAACCATAGTTCCAAACACATTCACTCAAGAACCCTTCAAGGTTCATTGCAAACTATTCATTTAAGGCATAAAAACAACTTCTCCATTAATATCAATCTATCATCATACTTTCATGCATACTAAAGGGGTTAATTAATGTTGTCTCAAACATATCCAATCATTTATACCTTTTCAAACCATTAAAATTCATTTTTTCATTGAAAGAATCCAATTCACTATCATCAAAGTGATTGTCATTCACATGATAGTTTTCTATACCTGCACATAGACATTAATAACTTTCAAACCAAAGCATATTTGGAAGATCGCTTCAGTTCGGCTATAGAAAACTAGGTTTCTAAATCCATATCAAAAATTGAGAACAATCCAATGGTTCATTTGTGAGTTATTCCCCCCGTACTGAGACCTATTTTTACTGTCATAGAAAAAAACAAGAAATGTGCATGCACAGTCCGCCTAGGGCATCAAATATCTCCCAAAATACAAATCCATTTGATATGAAATAAAATAAATCTGAAAGCCCCTTTAATATACTCTCATAATAAATAAGATTTATATTTTTTCCATGGTTATAATTTGAGATATGAACAAACCCTCGTACACACCTCCATTATTTATGGTTTTCAATCTGTTTTCACCAAAACTTACATAACTTTCTCAAAACTAAATGAAATCGACCCAAACAAAAAGAAAAGTAAATATTAATCACACATATTTCCAATGAATCTATTTAGAGGTCATAAATATCTAATATGTGTCTGTACCATACACTGCAACATGACTATTTTCAGGAAATTTGGAAGTTGCAATCCATAAAACATCCATAACTTCTTTGTTTCTCAATGAAATCACTCCAAACCAAAACAAGAAGGAAGATAATTCAAAATACTATCTAACCATGATAATTATACATAGTTTCCAGGCTGTACAGGTCTATACAAGGCCTAGAAACAACAAAGTAACAATGGAAACTATCAAAATGGCAAGCTTATGAATACACAAATTGTTCAAAATTGTTAACCTCCTTCTCATTTCCCTTGGTTCAACCAAATACAACATTTTATAGCATCTTGGTCAGTTTGGACCTTATAACTACCTCCAAGACCTTTCAACTTCCCATTTACAACTTTTCCAAATGTTGCATTTTTGACAACTTTTAACAAATTTTACATTTTTTGTCAAAATGGACTCAAACTTTGTTTAAACACTCTTGACACCTTAAAATGGACCTTAAATGACCTTTTATAACTTGTATACCCTTCCACGGATCTTTTGACTCATTTTGACCATCTTGAAGCTTGGCCTTGATCAAAAGTGTTATTTATGGATTCATCTTTCTGAACTTCTTCTTTATAGGTTTTGCACTTGGTGTTACTATTAAGTGGTGCATGACAACATGGATATCTAGACTAGGCATGTCGACATATGACAATGCAAATTTGATATGATGGAAGAACTTAAATAAAGTTGTGATGCTTGTGTTTTGTTAATGATGTTACAAGGTATATGTTATGAGGATTGTCGTCTATCATAATGTTGATTACTTTTGTCTCCTCTATTAACACAGATGATGCATCATAATATGTTGGTAAGGGGGGATTTTCAAGCCTCTCATCCTTTGGAACCTTGGAGATGTTTTCACCATCACATTCATCCTTTCTTTTTACTTTTTCATGGGAAAAAATCATTGCAATAAAGTTTTCACTAGAAGACCTTTTATTTATTTTTACATTTTTACGACTAAAAGGCTTGGCACCCTCTCCAAAATAAGTACATTGTTAAGTAATATGACAAATCCTTCTCTATGGTCCTCAATAGGAAGATCATCTCAAAGTCCAATATGATCAATAATAGACCCATCATTTTGGAATTTGTCTGATTGTGGAGGCCCTTATTGGTCCCAGTCTATGAGTTAGGGGTGGACGTGTGGAAGGTCATCAATTTGGTCAAATCAAAGGTTGTGATAGTAAAGACACGTGAGTCTTCAAAGATATCATTGGCATTGATAGTGTCATCACTAGTACTCTCCTTATTATTTTTTATTGTGGAGGTAGTTTGATCATCATTACTAGAAGCACACTTAGTACACAGGATCATCGACTCTCAAGGTTTTGACCTTGAGCCTTGAGATGTGGAGGGTTCGAGATCCCAAAAAAATTTAATCCATGGTTTATCATTAACATGTTTAGTCTCACAAAGAGGAATGGGATTATTTCTTGGAGGTGAGTCTAGTTCTTCAAAAAAATTGTCCAGTTCATAATCACTAGAAGTATAAGATTCCCACTCCCATTCATTAGAATCTGTTGTTGGACAATATTCTTTAGATTATTCATTGTCATCATCAATATCAACTATAGAACAAGATTAACCCACTTGCAATGCTACTTTTTCTAAGGGTTTTGTATCATGACCATGCAATTTCAATGGTGTGAACCCATATCCTTTGCTTCTTTGCTTCTTATATACTAATTCAGGTTTAAGGGCTTCTACAATTCCCTGTTTTTTAAATCCAACAAGACCTTTATCATCATGTCCTATTTTTTGTAATAATTTGAATCCCTTTCAATAGTTATCAATAGGTATCCTAACATCTTGATCTAATTGTGCTTTTATATCTTTATATAACATTTTAAAACGATCTTCATCTTTAATCTCAGCCCATTTGGTCAATGCATCGAGATCCCATTTGATGATAGCTTTTGACACATGTTGTGATGACGGTGCTTTTTCATAATTCTTCAAGGATTCCTAAAGTTGTCTGATATACATTGACCACTACAGGCTATATGCTTTGATTCCTTTATCCTTAAGGTTAGCCTTGATCTCAGGTTGTTTGGAAGTAGAATATTTTAATGATGTAGGGTCAACATAAGATATGGATGAACTAGCTTCTTTGTTAATAAGAATGGTGGGCTCAAGTCTATGATTAATGTTATTGCAATAGAGGTACGGGTTTGGGTCACCCGGGATATTAATCTCCACTCTATTACATGTGGGAATTTGATGCATTGATGGTATGTGGAGGAAATGACTTACATGGTAAGAATCCATGGTTGGCCTAGGATGATGTTGTAAGTGAGATCAAGGTATAAGACTCAACAACCACATCCTTCATTGTTGGCCCAACTCTAATTGGTAATGTAACTTATGCTTTGGATGAGTACTCTTCATTGTTGTAGGCTTTTATTATTATCTTATTACTTGCATATACAACCCCTTCAAAGAACTTTAGTGTGGTAACCAAATTTAAGGTACAAAAATTTAGACCTGCTCCTCCATATATCAGGATACATTTTATGAGATGTTTATGAATGAAGGCTAAAAATGTAGAGAGGTGTGTTATGGGGTTTGTGAGGAGATGTATCATCATGCTTGAAATAAATGTAAGGTAGTGAGGTGAAGAGAGATGTCCCACCATGGCTTGAAACTGGTCCACATGCAGGTCAATAGATACAAAAATCTCTTGCAATGATTTGTCTACATTAGCCTTGTGCGAAGAGGATGTACATAGAAGCTCAAGAATGGATATGTGGGCAAGAATCTTTCCAATTTGATCAACAAGGTCATATTTGTTGGAAGACATGATGGTCTATTTCAGTAATGTGATTGACTGTGTACTCATAAGAAACATTGGCATGATTGGCATTATTATCTAGAGTACTTTTGCTGGCTTTTCCTTTATCATGTTTAGGAAATGGATCCTTAAACACCATATGTTCTTCATTGGATGAGTGACACCTAACTTCAATTACAATGCTATCAATGAGGTCTTGGATGATATTCTTAAGCATGTTGTGATTTATAGTCTTATGACCCTTGTTGCCATGTTAATCACAATATTCATTATCATTCCACCATGCTAGTTTGGTTCTAGGTTTAAATACTCTAACTTCCGGCAATGTGATAAGCTTATTAGTGACAAGTTTTCGCAATGCAAGTTCTATAGGTTCACCCAAAGATGTGAATTTTTTCTCATGATTTCACTATATTTTTTGATGTTGTCCTTTGTGTATTGACTTGATTGTTAGTTGTACTAGGCCCTAGAAAACTCATCAAGGGTTGAGTAGCCTTAATCATGTTCACATCTACAACCTCATCATTGATGATGCTCTTGTTCTTAAACTATAAATAGGGTTTCTCATTATTACTTGAGCTAGGTGTGTCCTTGTTATCCTTATAGACTTTAATAGTACCTTTCTCAAGAAAGAGTCTCTCAACGAATAGACCTTTCTCTATGACTTTTTCAAAGATGGCCAAGAATTGCAATCAAATTTGCAACTCTATCTCACAAATTAAGTTTTGCATAAGCATTTGTACTATTTATTTCTGTGAGATGTGACAAGGACATCAACTATCCAAACTTCTCCATATTTTTAGGAAGGATGCAAAAGATTTGTCATTTTCTTGCTTGGTATTATACAAAGTTATCATGCTAACTTCGACCTAAATGTTGTAGGAGAAGTGTGAGATAATTTTATCAGCTAAGTCACCAAAATATTTGATCTTGGGAGGTAATTGTGAAAACCATTTCATGGCTTGTCCACCTAGGCTTCGTGGAAAAGGCACATGAGATAAGTATCATTGTAGGCTACCTCTATGCAATTAGTGAAGAACTCTCTAATATGCTCCTTATAACTACTTTTCCCTTTATACCTGTCAAACTTAGGCACCTCAAAATTGGGACAAAAATGTGACATTGGCAGACTTAGATCAAAAGGGTAGGGGCAAATATCCTAGCTTGTGTAGTTATTGAAAGGGGTTCTTGATTGCATACTGGCCATTTGTTGTTGTTGTTCCTACACTTTTTGTGTCAAATCCTCATTAGGTTGTAACACTTTTCCTAGGGTCACCCCTATGCCTAAGCCACCAGGTGGTGGAGGAGGCCTGCATGAGGAATATAATTTTGGTATCGACCACTAGGTAGAGTTGGAGGAACATCGTTATAATATTCACGGTCGAGTGGTAGTGGAGGAGAAACATAAGATCAAGTATTGTTGGTAATTCTAGTAATGTTGGTTTACATTTTGATCATGGGCATAACTGATATTGAAAGCATAAGCATGGTTTTGATCATTTGTTCGACCATTTTGATGACTTGTAGAAGTATGACCATGATTTTGACCATTAGTATGCAACTGGTTTTTCCTTTGACCACCCATCCAAAGAGTGTAAACATGGGGTGGATCTTTCTCTTGTTGGTTATATGTTTGGGCATCTTGAATGGGGATGGTTGGCTTTTGCAAGAGAGATAAAGGTGACTCAAGCACAATGATGGCTCCAATTCCATGTTTATTAGCAGTGACATCATTATTATTGGCATCCTTTAGTTGAGACACATAAAAATTAGGAGGCAATTTGACACCATGTTTGACAAGAATTAGGAAATAACGATGTGGGTCTTATCTTAATATGACATCAAGCATTCTATTGAATTTTTTATTCGCTATGTGGTCTTGAATTGCTTCTTGTATTCGGGGTTCATCATTGTCCTAGCTATAAATTCAACTTCTAAAGGATCTTTGGTTAAAAAAATCATCATTGTCATAATAAATATGACTCATGTTTTGAGATTCTTGAGCTTTCTAGGCTTCCCTTTTAAGTTTTTGGGCTATAGACCATACAAAGGAAAGGTTTGACTTATGAAATGAAATGGTGAGGTGACAAGGGTGACAAATTGTGTGAAGAAAAGTCAAAATTTGTCTCTAACATCCTTAACCTAGAATCCAGTGTTGATATGATCAAATTCAGACTATGATATATAGCTACAAATTGTTGACTCAAAAAGGATGTGACTCCTAAAGAGATGATTAATTCCAAGGTAAGATAATCTAACTCAAGAGACTGAGATGATTTCCTACTTGAAGATGATATATCTAAGAAGAGAGACTACCTAGTGATTCTAAGGTTGATACAAGATTATGAGGATAAAAAGATAACTTTTGGTTAAGGAGATCACTAGAAAAAATAATGAAAACAGAGAAGAGGCTATGGTGAAACTAATTGACGAATGGTCAGAAACCTTATGAAACTAACTGGAAAACTCAAAACCCTATTGGAATAGATATGCACGATCAAATAGAAAAAGATGTAACAGGAATCCACAAATATGCAGGAATAGAGATCAAATATGTAACATGAAGCCACATATACGTAGCAGAAGGTGACAAAAACACAAGGCTGGAAATGTGTCGAACAAACAAAATGTCACTCGACCTGAGTCTAGGAACATAAATATTGGTCCAATGCCTCAATAAACTAATTCAAATGCAACAAATTGCAAGCTTGGGATATTTAAAGCCTAAAAGCCAAGAAAACCCTAAAGTGAAAAGTTGACCTAATGCCAATCAAGATTGTCAAGGTGCCCAATTATGATTTTGATATGATGTATTTGAAATTTGGGATGATAGGATTGAAGAGACCTTGAAATATGCCAAATCTAAGGATAGGTTAACAAGTTGCAAGTCGGGATTGATCTTTATGGCTAGTCAAAAATGTAGGAAGAGACAGAAAAACGTAGGGATAAGCTAACAAATACACATGAATATCTAGAAAATTAGTAGGAAGAACCTTTAAAAACATTAGTATAAGCTGACGAATACACATGAATATTTAGAAAACATGCAAGAACCCTCAAATATGCAAAGATAAGCTAAAAAATACGTGAGTCTAGTGAAATTTTTGCCTAATCATGTTTGGAATGTTGAAATCATTCCCAAATTTGAATGTTTGATAATCAATGTGGCTATTGATTATTGGAAAAAATAAGGGCATGGCCAAGGCTCCTTAAAGCCCAAATTTCCATTGGTTTAGCGTAATAGAAGACACACCAAACACTCTTCTCAACCTAAAAGTCAAATCTTATTGCAATGAAATTAGGCCCACACTTGGTACTTCACCAACTCAAATGTGGTGCACCTTAAGGGGTGCTTTACACTCCTATTTTTGTGAGAGAAGGACAAGTAGGGGGGCTATGATTAGAGGCATAACCCAATCACCCTCTTGTAGGAAGCCACAATTAGCTTATACAGCCCAAAAATTTCTATCACAACTCAAAGAAGTACAAATGGTGAGTAACTTTAGGGCGTGTTGTGCATCCCTTGCATTGAAATCGCCACAAACACTCAACCAAAAAGGGTGGGCTACTAAAATAAGGTGTCTAGTCACAATTTAGGGACACCTACATATGCACATTTGGTGGTGAGACACTTAAGTCTCTAGTCAACCCAACATGGCCTCACACCATATATGAATTGACACCATCAACACATAGTCGCAGGTTTGGGCTTTGACATTTTCTTTTACTCTTTTTATATAGTGAATCGAAGAAAATACTAATTTATGTTGTTCCCCTTGGAGTGATCACAATCCAAAGGTAGGCCTTATACAAAAAAAAAAAAAGAAAAAAAAAGAAGATCTATTGTGATTTTTCTTGCACCCAAGATCCACGAAGGTGAGGGGAGAGGATACTTTCCCAACACCTTAGGTTCTAATCTAAACACAAAGCATGCAAGTGCACAAGGCATGATAAACAAATGGATACTTTTTAAAGCACAAAAACCAAATGTGAACTACTCTAAAAAGCACAAGCACAACTAGCTACCCCTAAAAACCACAATTTAGTAGTTGCAAAAATAATGACTTTTCCACGTTACATCTTACAAGAAAAGTATTGGTAGATTAGGGGGCCTTCTATAATCAAAAGCATGTTGCACAACTTAGTTAGTACCAACAAGGGTTACTTAAAAATCAAATCAAATCTAGAAATAAAAACATAAACTTAAACACCACAATAGACTAGCAAATAGGTGGCAACAAACTAGTAAATACGCAACAATAGGTTGGCAAATATGTAGAAATATTTGCAAATATTTATGAAGAACAAGCAAAAATGTAGAAAGATCAGAGAACCTACAAAATGTTAATGTTGTAAAATGCATCATCCCACTGACAAATAAGTAGCAAAACCCTTTTAAATAAATAGAAAAAATAGACATATACGTAGAAAGACCTAATAATTGTTTAAACCCTAAACCTGCAAATACACATTATCAAACTAACAAATACACAACGAGATACTACAAATATACAAAAAGACTACATAATTACATATAAATATGAGAAATATTGTAGAAAACATTAAACAAACCCTAAATGTGGAAAACAAAAACACAAGATGAGCTAGCAAAAATGCCAAAATGTAGAATCGTCGCAAATTCGACCTACAACTTCCAAATATACTTTTAAAACCTCAATAAAATGACTAGATGGACAAGAGTCTCACAAGACATGCCAAAATGTTTATACTGAATTTAAACCTATTTATAAACCCTAACTAAGATCTACAAATGCATTCAATAAAACTCAATAGAGAACTACAAATGCATGCAAATAACATAGAAATGGAAAAGATTATACCTTCACATATAAGAGAGGCTTGTCTCCATTATTCTCCTATGCTCCATGATCTTGTATTTGATGATGTTTCTCTCAGATTTGTGTTGCACTTACACAAGAGGTCGTGAAAGAATGCAGTGTGGTTGCTTGATGAGGTAAGTTATGTTGCAAAGATAGTGCATGCTAGAATGATTTTGGCAAAGTATAGGTATGATTTCTTGTAGATGTGATGGAGAATGAGAGTAGGAAGCCTGTTTTGTAGAAATCGTCCTACAAATGGATGATTTAGATTAAGCGGTTGAAACATGAATGACCAAGATCACATAGATGAAAGAGAATCAATAAGATTTAAGGGTGAGTAAATATGAAGAGAGGAGAATAAGAGGTGGGTTGACTTTGGAGAAAAAAACAAAGTTAATGAAGAGACAATTGACACTTGTGACATGCCTCTGAATTTAGATTATGATCCATGTGAACAAGTTGGAATGCTAGGATTAAAGAGGACAAGAGGTAAGTGAGTTAATTAATTAAATAAAAGTATTTATTTAATTAATAGAGGAAAGGGCTAGATAAATTAAATATTTATTTAATTTATGAGAGGAGGTGGGTTTAAATAAATCATAAATATTTATTTAAATTGGAAAGGAAGGGCTTCGTGAATTAATTAATTAAAAAAAATATTATATTTTTTTGGATCAGTAAGGGGTTGAAGTCGTTAACACTTTTGACTGGAGCTATGAACCAGTGAGGCCACATTTTTTAGGGACATCATACTTAGAGATATTTTTTTCATTTCACGCTTTGGCATCTCCACCTTATCACTCTGTTGCACGTGCATGGCAATTCACCCTTATATCTCCTTTGCCTCACACAAGTGTCACCTTATCTCTCTGTCACCACACGTAGGTGTCATCTTATCTCTTTATTGCCTACATTGCACATGTATTCCCTTGTCTCTCTATCTTTTGCACACATCACCCGCTATTATGGCATTCACAAACCTCATGTCCATCGTGGCAGCTAGTGTGAACACCATATGTCTAGTAGTCCTTCATACGTGCTTGTGTCTTGTCGTAGGTACACTTCCTCCTACGGATGAAAGACATAAGTTTTCAACTCATGATTGCCCTATCAATAGGGCCCGTGACTTACCATGACCTTGTGAGGTCATCCTCAAATATAAACTAATATTTGTTTAATTTATAATTTATCATATTTTTAAGAGTTCATTTTTTATAATTTATATTTTAATTTTATTCTATAAAATGTTTGGTATATAATTCATAATATTTGCAAATAAGGTGAATTAATTATGATTAATTTTATTTTTTTCATTGGATTATACGATCAATCATTTTACTTTAATAATTCTAAATTCTTGTGGATGATAGACTTTATTGGCTAGTTATAATTAGGCATTAATTAATATTATAAAGCTCGTGTTATTAAATTAAATGATTTTATAATTTAATTTTTAAATATAATTTTCAAAACTTGTCTATTATTATTGTTTTTTTATTTTTATAGAGTGATATAGGTATATTAGTTTTCATCAAAATATTGGTAAGAAAAATAAAATTATAATTCATAAATAAACTAGTTTGTGTAGGTTGAAAATAATAATTTAAAGTTAAAATATTGAGATAATAATAAATTATTAAGCACATTTTATAAAAGTTTATTAGTTTTTATTTTTTAGATTATATGAACAAAAATATTTTAATAATATTTGTAAGAAAAAAAAATTACATTATTTATAATTTTTTAAAAATGAAAGTTGCTATGTTAAAAGAACAATTTATCAAATTAGAAAGATACACATATTTTGATGAAATTTATATAAAGTAAATTTATTCAATAATATTCTATTATATACTTTATTTTATTTTATAGATAAGTGTTATCAAAGGGGATAGCTCCCATTATAATGCTAGAGTTGAGTAGTATGTTATCATCAAACTCTAAGATCTTCATACAGAAGGTTGACCTGTCTTCCCTACAAATTACCATTAATTACTATGAGAGGAGATTGTATATCTTAGCCAAACTCCTCCCAATGTTTTCAAGCTTGGCTGCACTTGAAGTAGATAGCCAACAATCCTCTAATTCCAATAACTTGCAAAAAGGCCCAAGATTATTGTTGATGACCCCAATTCGGTGGACTTCCCATGCATTGTCTATCTAGTTCTTCTTCCATTCCTTTCATGTTGTCCTGGGAGAGGACACGTCCAATCCAGAGAAGACATCTCACTATCATCCTCAACAAGGTATTTGGAGCTCTCGAAATAGATGCCAAACAAGCTAACAAACTTCCTTGCTTCCAGATCTAATATGGCATCCGTAACTGCCTCTCCATCCACCTCCATGATGAAGCCATCGATCTTCTCAATGCATAACTCCCTGGAATCCATTATATCAACCAGAGGGAATAACACAACCTCGTAGATATATCCATTGCACCAGTGCCTCCCATGGCTCAAACTACCTTTCACCACAACATAGAAAGCATCATACACTCGATCCCTTTGGGCTATGAAGAGTCGTCTGCATTGGTCCTGTGTAGTCTCATCCCTGCATAGGCACCCAAGCCTGAAATTCAGAGTCATTTTTCAATGGAAAGTATGTCATGACCATGCCATTGGAGCCTTTGTAATGTTGCATTTGAGCCTTATGAGCCATGTGATCCTCGACTGCACTCGTGGCCCATGAGGCAACTGTACAATCTGATATATTTCTTCTTTGTGCCTTGATTCCCATTCTATGCAGCATGACTTCCAAACTAGATCAGATCACTACCAAACAGTGGCCCATCCAATCTTATATTGTCACAATCAGCCTCAAGACTCCTCGTGATTCACTATACTCATAACCCTCTCAGAAATATCCATTTCGTGATTTGTTCACAGTGTTTTCATGACTAAGTAAAATCTTGCCTGAAAGCTTGGGAGATTATCTCTATCAATCATTTTCTTCTTTCTTGCCATGCCAGTTTTCAGATTGGTACTTCATCTGATTGACTATCTTCTTTTTTCTTGACTACTTATCATGACATAGATTCTAGTCGTCCCCTAGGCCCCGATCTCAATGAGTTCACCATTCTAGCCAAAACCTACCCTACTCCATTGTTTGCGCCCTAGAGAATCCGCTTTTAGAATTATTTGCATTTCTTCCCAGCCACATATATTCATAATTAATTCTTATTTATTTTTTATGGAAACCCCCAGATTTGCCAAGTAATCAGCTGATTTGTTTGCCTCACGATAGACATGTGCAATCTTATACTCTAAAATTTATTTTAATTAGTCGACAATGGTGTCTAGTCTTCTCCTTAGCTTCCAATTCGTGATTCCTCCATTCTTAGACATGTGCAATCTTATACTCTAAAATTTATTTTAATTAGTCGACAATGGTGTCTAGTCTTCTCCTTAGCTTCCAATTCGTGATTCCTCCATTCTTGACTGCATTGATGATTACTTGTGAGTCGCCTTCAATCTCCACAAGGTATACAGGTTGATTCAAACAATGCTTCAATCCTCTTTCTAGTGTAGTTATTTCCACTTTATTGTTAGTGGTTACTCCCAAAAATCCATATAGGTTGAATACCATATTCTCTTTGTTGTCCCTCAAAATACTCCCATATACAGCCTCCCCAAGATTACCTTTTGCTACCCCATCAAAATTGAGTTTTCACCTTTCATCTTCTGGGGCAGTCCACTTTGCCAATTTTATGCAATTGGATTTGGATGTGATGTTGATAGTTGGGGGTTTGAGGAAATCCCTTTTTTTGTTGTAACATCTTGTCCTCGTCTTTAATTTGTTTATCTTCTTATTGTAGGTCTTCATGTTGGCTACTTCAATTATCTCGATTATTTTTTCAATTACCTCGTCTAGGCTAAGTTCTTTTTCCTTAAAGACCCTTTGAATTTGCTCTTTCCAAATTATCCATAATAGTGATGGCGCGATAATCCATAGTACCCCCCACAATGATCTTCGATTTAGTTTTGCCTAAAATTTTAGAAAATTAAACAAAGTCTCCTCCCTTGCCATGGTCCACTCCAATCCTTGGTCTAGCCAATTCCAGCAATTGTTGGTGAATGAGCATTCATATTGTGTAGGAGTAAAAGTGAGATTAAGTATGAAAACCCTAATTGCACTCTCATACACACTCATGGAGTATGAAAGAGACTAGGGAGGTAATGCATGTCGGCTACTTCTTATGATAAAGAGAGAGTCATGGATTACCTCTTAGGTTTTCTATTCCTTTGTTGTAAATGAGAGAGATGAATGATGCAAAATGCAATCTAACCTAGAATGCAAGTAAGCAAGCAAACCCTAATCTAAGAATCCAGATCAAAGAACAACTGATACACTACTAAAAATTATAGATCAGAAAGCAAAATCAGAGGCGCACCTATGTCTAAAATCTGAGCAGAAATGTCCAGGACCAGGGTACCACGCCACTATCCTGATTTAGCACTTCTAAAGATGCAACTAACGGGATGGATTCTGAGGCTTGCAAAGTACTCTTCTACCAGATCTTGTTGATAGAGGGAAATACCATGGTGCCATGCCCCTGTCCTTGGGTTTTTTTTTTAGATCTACAACCCAGAACTGTCCCTGTGTGCTCTTTCAGTCCCGAAACTTCTAGCAACACTCGGATCCAAACCTGTACTTGAAGCTAAAAAGGAGGGTTTGGGGTGGCTATATAGGGTTTTTCATTAGTCAAACCCCTGTGTTGGTGATTTCCACCTCCACAAATAGCTGACAATATACTTAAAATGTCTATGCAAGAACCTTATGTGTGTGCAAGATCTTAAGATGAAAGCAAGCAATCTAGTGCAACCCTATAGAGTAAACCCTAATTGCTTATAATTGACAAAGCAAATGCTCTAAATCCACAATGAAAAGTGATCTAAAGCATAAATATGAATCAAAATGTTGCTTAGGAAAAGACATAAAAACAACATGAAACCATACCCAACCCCAAGAGAGAGGTACAAGCCAATCATCAATCAGTGATCTCCTATTGTTCTTCTACATCTTCAAAATCCCCCAATTAATAAAATGATTCTTGACGAATGTTTGATGGATGAATGTTGAATGTTGTTGGAGATTTCAAAGATCTACTGTTTTGCTGCAAAGAAGGCTCTAATAATCCAAAAACATGCCCTTAGATTCTTAGAAGAAGACCCCTTCAAATGAAGAAAGGGAGCTCTTAAGTATGAAACCCTAGATCATAATTTCATGTTTAGGCTGACCTAGGATTTAAATTTCCCGCTGATATTTTGGGGTTAAGTATTATTATATCATAGGATTATGCTCCCGAAATTTCGGGGAAAAAGTCGCGGACCATGTGCATTATGCCATGGTCCAACCAAATTTTCACCAAATTTTTTGGGTCATTAGATATGATGATATTAGAGCGCATCCCAAAGTTACAACTGATTTCGAGATGTTTTGATATGCGAAATCAGGCCTAAACGGTCAAAATAAGACATAATTAGGGTTTATGATTAAATAATTCATTGGAGGAATAAAATGAAAAGGGACACACTTAGGGTAAAGGGCCCAACTTTATAATATGTAAAGTGATGAAACATGACCTTAGATTTAATTAAATTAATTAATTAAATTCTTAAAGGGGAATTAAAAATGCAAGACGCAAGAGACACTAAGGCGGGTGCTAACCTAAGTATAAAATTGTACCACCCTAGCAAGGATGTATAATTTATGACACTAAATTTATCCCCCACTTTAGCGGTCATATGACATTACTTGCATATGCAAGCTAAAGTACAGAAAAGTAAACATCATTTGAAAAACGATATATCCATAAGTTGTCAGACGAAGCCCCCAACGGTATTTGTAGTACACAGTTAGGAACTACACCCTACAAAACCACATGTTAGATCACAAAATCACCTAATGCTTACTAAGGAAGGTGATGAAATTCATGGGTAGGTATATTCTCCCCTGTTTCAACTTGCTTATTAGTGAGGTGAAACAGGATATCATGTTCTCCACAGCGAATTGTCATAAATATTTTGATGAAGGAAATTCACAACAAGGTTTGATTGCTCATCCAAGCACATTATGGAGCTAATGTAGAGAGAGAGAGGATGAACTCATGATTCCAATGCTACCGACGGTGTGAGAATTAGAGCTTCCTAGCTCAAGATATGATAGATTGAAGAAAAAGTGCAAAAATTAGGGTTTTCACTTAAAAACATAAAGTCAAAAAGTGCATAACACATAAATATGAAAGTGACACCTTCATTTGTCACTTTCTAACTTTTTGGCACTATTCACCATACAGGTGCCCACATACAAGCCATCATGCCTCGACACCGACCTGAGCGACCTACGAGGATGGAGAACCTATGTCAGTCTGTACTCGTCGGCTGACCACTCGATGAGGTGAGTTGACCTTCCATTGACTCCATTTGACTTTTTCATTCTTTCATAGTTTTTAGTAATGATGATTTCATCACCAAGACCAAGTCGGGGCCCTCGCTTTGGACACCTAGGGGTCCTAGGATGTCCTGGTCCTCCTAGGGCGCCATGGTCCCAAGGGGGCGCCCTGGTCCTCCTAGGGCACCCTGGTCCCATCTAGGCATCCTGGTCCCACTTGGACACCCTGATCCCAGTAGGGCGCTCTGGTCCACTCAAGGCACCCTGGTCCCTATTTGGGATGACCAATGGCGACACGAGATCAGGTGATGAATGTTAAAATTGATAGAATGATTGCATTGATTAGATAATAATGATGATTGATTGATTACTGATGATAGATTGTTTTGAATTTTGCATACACTGTCATACATCCATGAGAATACCACCGGTCTCACCTTTTGAAGCCTTCAAGATTAGATCCCAAGGCTGATAGCAGGAGAGAGGGATTTTCTACATGCAGTGGGCTTGTGGGATGCAATGATTATGTCGGCCATCAGATTCCATTCTACTATGTTGATGGCATTAATGGAGAGGTGTGATGCAGACACCTCGTCATTCTCATTACCTATGGGGGAGATAATGGTCACTCTTGATGATGCATGCTGCATTTTGCGCCTTCCCATTAGGGGAGAGACCATGAGATATCAATCTGACCGGATAGAGGAGGATTACAAGAGAGAGAAAGTGTATGTTGTGGGGAGAGTGATACTCGGCGAGATGAAAAACATGGTTAGTTGGCTCCTACACCCGACTGACGAGGTTCCATTAGTGAGGTGACTCATGATTGTGACCCTTGCACTAGTCATGTGCCCTAATGAGCATGACACACATATACACGGAGGACTCATCTACGCTATCTGAGCGATGGAGAGACATAGGAGGGTATACTCTTGGGGTCTGAGCATGCTTGCGAATCTCTGTCATGACCTTGGGGAGTATGTGTTTGGACAAGGATGCAACCTGATGACATGCACACTACTACAAGTGTGGATGTTTGAGAATATTACCTGCACTAGGCCTGTCGGATCCCCCATAGAGCTAGTCCCAGAGACGCCTAGGTTATTTGCTTATCCTCTTACTTGCGAGTGGCGATTCGACAATCTTTTGCATTGGAGGATGAGCTTGGATAGATTGACAGCAAGCAGAGTCATATGGAGACCCTACCTCAAGATGTATAGGTGGGCAGGGATACACAGACAAATGTTCAACATGCAGAGTAACTGTATACTAGAGGGGCGGTACAACCACATAGTCGTTCCCTTCTACTTCGACCGAGTTCAGTGGAAGTTCAAGTTCAAGAAGTGTGTTCCTACTTATGTGCCTATGTACATCTAAAACTCATGCATGATGCCAAGGCTAGGAGACATTCTTAGGCCTAACAATGATGAGATCGACATCACAGATTCAGATGGGTCTGATGAGATCGACATCACAAATTCGGATGGGTCCGATCAGGACATTATGACAAACTATAGAGATGATTCGGGTGTGCACCAGTGGTACATCACATGGTGGGGGAGGACATGCCCTATAGCCATCTTCCTAGTAGATTTTTCTAGAGGAAACCCCGGACCATGGAGACAATCAAGCGATAGAGAGGGATCTACTACATCCAAGGAGATCTCAGATGATCAAGCTGACAACATAGGAGAGTAGGAGGTAGGCAGAGATGGAGATGATCTTGACACCAGAGAGGGAGATCAAGATGGAGATGATGAGAAGGACAGAAAGGAGAACAACAACAAGGAGGAGGACAATGAGGAGGAGGACGAGGATGAGGAGGAGGAGGACAAGGAGGAGGAGGATGAGTTAGATGCAGTTCCTCATCACTCCGGGGAGGATATCGTAGCCCTAGATCCACTGAATCTCCTATTATAGGCGGAGAAGGACCCTATAAGGGGTCTTGATCCTGGTCCCCATCAGCCCACACCTACTGTATAGAGACAGTACAAGCGTGGAGATCTTAGCGGGTCCCAGTCTCAGGCGGTCGCTTTCCACGATCCCTACTGGTGAGAGGGAGATCTAGGTAAGGTGTCCTATTATTTATTAACTTATGTATCTTACTTGCTTAGATTTGATGATATAGAATGTTACTGATGAAAATTTTCTCTTTCTTGTAGCTACCGTCCAGGAGTGGCATTCTCTCATTTAGAATGCAGTGACAAACCTGATTGTAACTATGCATATTCCTAGTTCCTCATAGATATCACACAGATCCTAGAGGAGTACAGGATGACATGAGGACCTTTTCTCCCCTATTCGGATGGAGATGGAGGTCCTACGAGAGAGATTACGACAGATAGAGCATGACCTAGCAGCATCACATACAGAGGCAACCACATATTGTGGGATCATGATGGAGAGGGATCGTAGGAGCTCCTCGCGGTCCATATCATGATAGACCCCCATGGGGCCACCCCCACAGCCAGATTAGGAGGGGGCATCTAGCCACCATCCTCCAGCTACTAGTCCCAGGGATAGGAGATGATCTTGATGTATTGATGTATATATGATGGTACTCATGGATATGTTATTTTAATGCTTAAACAATATATGTATTTCTTAGATTAGAAGTAACATATTGAGTGATGAACATGTATGTCTAATTTTAATTTCCATGTGATTTATTTCTCAATGCTTCATGATTAAATTGATACATGTGTGATTTAATTAAATAACTAAGTATTTAATCAAATGCTACTTTGATGATGTAAAAGAAGAATGTATTAAGCCCGAGAACTATATAACAAATGCCATTTAATTAACTCTAATTAAACACAGCATGATATAATTATACTTAGCACACAAGAAATTGTATAACATGCTAGCACATATGAAATGTAAATCTATTCAATTTACATAAAATAATCCAAGATAAACAATAAAGTAATGAAACATGCTTGTCAAGAATGAAGTAATGTAGACCAAACAATATAACATCATTTAACCTTACATACTTTAATGAAGACATGCTAACATATTACCCAATTTGAAGGAAAAGATATAGAGAGAGAACAGAAAGTAGATTAGAGAGAGAGACAGAGAGAGAGAGAGAGAGAGAGAGAGAGAGAGAGAGAGAGAGAGAGAGAGATAACTAGGCATAGTATCTAGGAAGGTGCATAGAATTTATGGGTTCCTTAAGAGGTGTACCTTCCACATCTGCTATCTTGTAAGCACTTGATCCATAGACCTCGACAACAATGTATGGTCCAAGCCAATTAGGGCTGAATTTTCCTTTCTCCTTAGGTAAGGCATTCACATTGCGTTGATTCTTCTAAAGGACTAAATCACCTATTGAGAAGGAACATTGAATAACCTTATCATTGTAGCTTTGTTGAAAAATTTTATGATATTCTTGAATATGCTCAAGGGAATTTATACGTCATTCATCGAGCATCTCAAGTTGTTGAAGTCTTTTCTCTCTATAAGAATCATCATCCACTATGCCCCTAAGAGAAACTCTCAAAGAAGGAAATTCTAACTCCAAAGGCATAATGGCATCAACACCATAAACAATATTATAAGGAGTACAACCCGTAGAAACACGTACACTCATGTGATAAGCTCATAGAGCATAGGTTAATTGATTATGTCAATCCTTACCATGCTTGTTTACAGTCTTTCGAAGAATTTGTTCAATTATCTTATTAGAAGACTCAGCTTGACCATTTGATTGAGGATAATAAGGTGTAGAAAATTTATGTTGAATATGATATTTCTTGAGAAACTTCTTCACATCCTTATTTTTTAATGACGTTCCATTATTTGAAACTAAGGCGGAAGGTATCCCAAATCGGGAAATAATATTTTCCAAAATGAATTGACAAATTACTTCAGTTGTAGTGGATCGAAGAGGAACATCTTCCACCCACTTCGTAAAGTAATCAGTAGCAGTTATGATGAAGGTATGTCCTTGAGATGAGGGAGGAGATATTTTACCAATGAGATCCAAACCCCATGTAGAAAAAGGCCAAGATGCCACTTGAGATCGAACCTCTTCGACAGGGGCATGGATTAAATTACTATGTTGCTGACACCGATGACATCTTTTAACAAACAAGAAGGAATATTTCTCCATGGTTTGCCAATAATATCCCATTCGGAGCAATCTCTAAACTAAAGATCTACCCCAAAAAGCCCCCCCCACAAGCACCTGAATATGCTTCCTCAAGAGCAATAGGGATTTCAGCCTTGTTTAAGCATCGAAGGAGAAGACCATTATAACCCCTCCTATAAAGAACATTAGAAAGGATAATGTATCTAGCAGCCAATTTGTGAATCCTAGCCTTAGTATTCTTATTCGTAGAGTCGGGAAAGGTACCATCACTCAAATATCTCATGATATGCGAGTACCATTCATCAAAATCTATAATGCAATAATACACCACATCACTAGGATTATCAGCAATAGTCGGGGTAGTGAGGTTGTGAATAGTGAATTTAAGATCTACCAAGGGGTCCTCTAGAGACACAAGAGAGGGAACACATTCCATCGCATTAGCATGTCGATTATCTTTTCGAGGAACGACCTCCATGTTATAAGAATCATTTTTTTGCAACAATGATATAGCTAGATCTCTATATTGTGATAATATGTCTTGCTTAGCTTGATAAAATCTTGTCACTTGTCTCATGATTAGTTGAGAATCTCCATAAATATGTAGATGTTTCACATTCAATGCTAAGGTTGCTTTAATTCTAGCTATAAGAGCTTCATATTCAGCAATGTTGTTAGTACATAAGAAATTGAGACAATATGATAAAGGAAAAGGCTTATTTTTAGCAGAGATTAAAACCACCAGTGCCTCCGATCCTGTTCAACACTTAGAGCCATCAAAGTATAGTTCCCAAGTCTCATCAACCTCAATGGAAAAAATGTATTCATCGGGAAAAGACTCTGGATTAGGTAGGGAGAAGGGTGAAGGAGCATCAACTAAGTGGTCAATCAATGCTTGACCCTTTATTGCCTTTTGTGAGAAAAACTTAAGGTCAAACTCAGTCAACATCATAACCCACTTAGCTAAGCATCCAAAAAGGTCAGTTTTGGAGAAAAGATGTTTAAGAGGATCGAATTTAATGATAACATGGATCTCAGCATTGAAGAGATAATGCCTCAACTTTTGGGCTGCAAAAACTAAAGCAAGGCATTGTCTTTCTATTACAGAATATCGGACTTTGTAATCGAGTAGAGTGCGGCTTATGTAATAAACCAAGAATTCTCTACCATCCTTATCACATTGTGCCAATAGGGCTGCAAGAGCTTGAGGGGAAGCAACACTATACAGAAGGAAAGGCTTAGTAGAATCAGCAGGTTGAAGAATATGAGGATTGGCCAAATAGGTCTTTAGGTCTTCAAATGCTTGACAATATTCCTCATTCCATTAGAAAGTGATATTCTTTTTAAGAAATTGTGTGAAGGGAAAGGTATGATCTGCAAGTTGAGAGACAAACCTATGAATAGCTTGAATCTTTTCTTGCATTTTTTTTAGTTGGGAGACATTGTTAGGAGGTGGCATGTTAACAATAGCATCTATCTTCTTTGTATCCACCTCAACACCATGTTGTGAAACTATGAATCCTAATAGTTTTCCACTATCCACACCAAAAACAAATTTTTGGGGATTCAAACGCATGTTATACCTACGAATTCTCTCAAATATTTGATGAAGGATCCTAACATTATCTATACGAAGAACGGATTTGGCTAAGATGTCATCAACATAATCTTCTAAGGTTTTATGCATATAGTCATGGAAGATGAGAGTCATAGCACGTTGATAGGTTGCGCTTGCATTTTTCAATCCAAAAGGCATCACAATCCAACAAAACGTACCCCAAGGGGTGGTAAAAGTAGTCTTATATTGATCTCGAGGATTAATGAAGATTTGATTATATCTTGAGAAACCATCCATAAAGGATAATAAAGCATTCCCTTCTATCGAATCCACTATCATATCGATATTCGGGAGAGGAAAGTCATCCTTTAAAGAGGCCTTGTTTAAATCACGAAAATCCATACACATCCTAATCTTGTTTTCAACTTTAGCCACGGCTAAAATGTTTGAAATCCATGGGGAATAATCAATAGGATGAATGAATCCAACTTCCAACAATTTTTCAATCTCAGCTTTAACAAGTAATGCCACTTTAGGGTGAATCTTTCGAATCTTTTGCTTCACAGGTTAAGCATCAAGAATTAGGACAATGTTTTGAGTAACAATCTTAGGATCTATGCCAAGAATGTTAGAATATATCCAAGCAAAGATCTCAGGGAATTCATGTAACAACTCGGCATATTGTTTTTGCTCTTCTTCGTCAAGACATTTCCCTATCTTGATGATTTTATCTTCAACACAAGGATCCATCTTGATATCAATGGTGTCATTTATTAGGAGATTCCTTTGTTGAGGAGAATCTTTTAATTGAGGAAATTCTTTAACTATCTCATTGTTATTCCTTTCTTTCCCAAAGTAAGCTTATGCATTTAGACAATAGGGAAAACTGTGGTTATGGTGATAACGAGGAAGGTTGTCATAAGCTCCCAAGAATTCAGCTAAGGAATCATCAGTAGAAAAAACATCCAAAGCAAAGACATGAGAAGGGTCATAGTCAATGTATTCTAGATATTTTAGTGAGAGAGAAGCAGAAATGACATTAATACTAATAGATGGTCTCCTAGAGGCTTTAGTATGCTTGAAAGGATCATAACCAAGCCCAAATTTCATATCACGAAAGTTTTTTTCCAAGGGAACTTTAATCCATTTTTCTTGAGCACCACATCCATTCCATTATATCCACACCTAGCTGGGATGTGAAAAACATGACCATAAAGGTTAGTCATTTTCGAAGAAGAAGGAGGATTTTCAAAAAGTGAAGGATCAAAATCCCTTAGACCAGAAACTAAGGGAGACAAAGTCTGAGAATCCACCACAAAGTTATTACTCAATGGCCTAGATAAAGTAGATTTCTTTATAGGTTCTTCTTCTTCTTTCTTCTTTTCAACCTTAGGTTCTCTAGGGGGGACATTGTATTCCCCTACGAAAGTAGGATTGAAATCAAGGGATCCCCAATCATATTCTGCAAGAATATTTTCAGGAGAGAAATTGTTCAGAATCATAGAGTCAGGCCAAGAAGACTCTTCCTCAAGGATCTTAGGTCCACTTGAGGAAGTATTGGGAATCGATTCAGATATAGGAGACAGGTTTGATGAACCGGTCACACTAATCAGAGTAAAAGTTTTAGAGGAATTATCTAAGATAGTTGGGGAAGAATTGATTGAAGAGGATTTAGAAATTGGTGTTTGTAAACAAGCTTGGAATCTTGTGTCACCTAACAAGGTGTATGTTATATTGTTGTGAATGAACTTGATTTGTCTATACAATGTAGAGGGAACAGCTTGCTTGCTATGAATCCAAGATCTCCCTAGCAACAAGTTATATGTTAACTCTCCAGACATGGAATGGATAGGTGTAGGTAAAGTAATAGGACCTACCTTAACAGACAAGGTGATGATGCCTAGTGAAGATTTAGCAACATTATCGAAGCCACAAATGGTAAGAGAATTGGGCTTAATAAGAGATGTATCAATATTGATCTTATGCAACAAGTTAATGCTAAAAACATTAAGGCCAGAACCCTTGTCCACTAGTGTTCATCTTATCGCACTATCATTTATCATAACCACAATCATTAAGGAATCATATTGTTGTTGAACTTCACTAGAGGGAAGCTCATCTTGTGTAAACACAATTTGAGCCTTAGGTGCTATAATAGAGTTAATCAAGGAAGCCATATTGTTGGATGTCATTGCAGGTGGGACATTCAATGTTTTCAAGGCATCTTGTAGCATTCCATGATTATCTGAGGAAATTTGAAGCAAATCCCAAAGGGATATCTTGGCAGGAGTAACTTTAAGTTGTTCAACAAGATCATATTCCTTACCAAGGGTTTGTGGAATGCGAGGTGCTTGAGGAAGAATGGGTTGAGGATCAGGTAGAGGAGTCGGAATAACCAGAGGAGGGTTAGGTTGCCTATTGTTTCTCATGTTATAGGTATGGGCAACTGCATTATTACTCTCCTTAGTTAGTTGTCTAGCATAGCTATAAGGACTCTTAGTGGGATCCCTTCCTTAAACCATAATGATAGGTTTGTTTGGAGTGCTAAAGGAATCATGACTATATCCACCTTGAACAGTGAAAAGAGGTTGACTAGGAAGAGGTGAAGTTGGAGAAGGACAAGCACCTTGAACAAAAAAAAGTGGTTTTCTATGTTCATTCACATTGATCATATTGATTAACATTTTAGATGCACTATTCATATTTAAAAGTTTAGGCAAAGACATAAAGTCATCAAGGGCATCATCCAATAAAGCATGATCATAGTGATTGAAAGGCTTATCTTTGGACTCAAAAGGAGACATAACTCCATAGAGGGAATTATGAGAGTCAACCATGTTGCTAGATCTAGTGGAGGATTTGATAGGAATGTACCCATAAGAGGGATCATTCAACTTATCTTTCTCATCACCACGAAATGGCATAGTAACAAGGTTGATTATTTTTGACAAAATGAGGGTTTGGAAGGCTTAGGGTTCAAAAACTCATCTAGAGCTTCATCTAATTCATCCTTACTAAACTCATAATCAACAAAATTGCATACATCATCAAAAGCATGAACATCTTGCAAATAGAAATCTGGCATATTGGAATGAAAATTGCATGAAACTTAAACACACAATGCAAGGAAAATGAAAGAAATCTATCTCTCTTTTTTTAATTTTTTGAAAGTAATTGAAATAAACTAGATCTAGATCTAACAATGCAATGCAATGCAATGAAAATGAAATTGGATTCACGTCGGGTTCACCAAAGATGTGTAGGGAAAAAAGTGAGACTAAGTATGGAAAACCTAATCCCACTCTCATACACACTCATGGAATATGAAAGAGCCTAGGGAGGTAATGCACATCAGCTACTTCTTATGAGAAAGAGAGAGTTGTGGATTACCTCTTACATTTTCTATTCCTTTGCTATAAATGAGAGAGAGGAATGATGCAAAATGCAATCTAACCTAGAATGCAAGTAAGCAAGCAAACCCTAATATGAGAATGCAAATCAAAGAACAACTGATATGTTGCTAAAAAATTATAGATCAGATGGAAAAATTAGAGGTGTACCTATGTCTGAAATCTGAGTAGAAATATCCAGGACCAGGGTGCCATGCCACTATCCTGATTCTGCACTTCTGGAGCTGCAATTGATAGGATGGATTCTGAGGCTTACAAAGTACTGTTGTGTCAGATCCTGCCGACAGAGGGCAGGACCATGGTGCCACACTCCTATCCTAGGTAGGACCAGAGTGACACACCCCTATCCTTGGGGTTTTTGCTGAGATCTGCAAACCAGAATTGCCCCCGTGTGCTCTTATGGTCCTGAAACTTCCAACAACACTCGGATCCAAAACCGTACCTAAAGCTAAAAAAGAGGGTTTGGGGTGGCTATATAGGGTTTTTCCTTAGTAAAACCCCTGTGTTGGTGATTTTTACCTCCACAAATAATCAATAATGTACTAAAAATGTGTGTGCAATAACCTTGTGTGTGTGCAAGATCCTAAGATGAAAGCAAGCAATCTAATGCAACCCTAAAGAGTAAACCCTAAATGCTTATAATTGGAAAATTAAATGCTCTAAATCCACAATGCAAAGTGATCTAAATCATGAATATGAATCAAAATGAAGATTATGCAAAGAAATGAAACCATACCCAACCCCAAGGGAGAGGTACAAGTTAATTGTCAGTCAGTGATCTCCTATTGTTCTTCTACATCTTCAAAAGCTCCCAATTGATAAAATGATGCTTGATGAATGTTAGATGGATTAATGTTGAATGTTGTTGAAGACTTCAAAGAACTACTCTTTTTCTACAAAGAAGGCTCTAATACTCCAAAAACCTGCCCTTAGATTCTTAGAAGAAGAACCCTTCAAATGAAGAAAGAGAGCTCTTAAGTATGAAACCCTAGATCTTAATTTCATGTCTAGGTCAACCTAGGATTTGAATTTCCCACTGATATTTTGGGGTTAAGCATTATTATATCATAGGATTGTTCTCCCGAAATTTCAAGGAAAAAGTCACAGACCATTTGTATTCCCACCACGGTCTGACCAAATTTTCACTATTAGAGTGCATCCCAAAGTTGCAGTTGATTTCAAGATGTTTTTATATGTGAAATCGGGCCTAAATAGTCAAAATAAGACATAATTATGGTTTATGATTAAATGATTCATTGGAGGAATAAAATGAAAAGGGGCACGCTTAGGGTAAAGGGCCCAACTTTATAATATGTAAAGTGATAAAAACATGACCTTAGATTTCATTAAATTAATTAATTAAATGCTTAAAGGGGAATTAAAAATGCAAGACGTAAGACACACTAAGGTAGGTGCTAACCTAAGGGTGAAATTGTATCACCCTAGCAAGGGTGTATGATTTACGACACTACACATATAGAAGATGATTAGTAGTTTCATCATTTTGTTTCCATAGTACACACATGCTTGGCCCACTAAATCCACAAGTTCAATTGCTCACTAGTCAGTATTCTACCATGATGCACAGTCCATAGGAATACTCTAGCTCTAGCAGCCACTAAGTTGTCCTAATGTAATTTTATGGGCCAATATTTTCTTTCTTATTGTTAAATCTGAATCATGTATCATAATATAGCATTGTATTCACCCAACTTTGTGGCACACTAGATAATTTCATCCTCTTGATTTTTCAAAGAAATTTTTCTGTTCGATAATAGTTCATTAAGTTTTTCCTATTTTTCTTCTGAGATATTATGGTTCTGTATTGGACTTCACTCAAACATACCACTTCTAGGTTGGGATTCTCTCATATAATTTTCCACCTTCGTCCCATATTCCAACTTGACCTTAGCAATCCAATCCTTGATCTTTGAGAGATCTTCTATTCTTTCATGCCCTTCCACTAACTCATTTGAGGTCAAAATATGATGAAATATTCTGACGAAAGTGAATTAACTTATTGTTTTGTCGGACACCTTTCAATTTAATGTGAGATTTTTAGTTTTTTTTTAAACTAGTCCCTGATGTTTTATGAACAATAATTATCATCACTATTCTGACGATATTCGGACTGATATCAATGACAATGATGATGATATGACCAATCCTTACAATGTCGAATCTAGATCGAATGATATCGACAATGAGTTGAATGAAGAAGAAGATAAATAATACATTTAGTACCTTAGAATAATGTGTGAATGAGATCAACACATCTCCAAGCCACAAATGAGAAGGGAATACAAATGCAAAACAACAAAATGGGGATTTTTTCCTTCCTTTTGTGGAGGCGGAAAAAGCGAGACCAAGTAACGAGGACCTAATCCCACTCTTGCCAACAGATTGGGAATATGAAAGAGCCTAGGGAGATAGCTCACTTTGGCTAATTCCTATGAGAAAGAGAGAGACAAGGATTATCTCTTAGGGTTTATATTCTTGTTGTTGTATGTGATGAGAAAAATTAGAGTTTGAATGATCCACTAGACTAGGAGATGAACAATGAAGCATATATGAAGTGAAATTGAATAAAATTGCAGATCTGAATTTGAGATACTGAGAGAAGAGAAGGGGGAGGAATTTGGATGTGTACCTGATGCTGAAAACTGAACCAAAATGACCAGGACCAGAGTGTCATGCCACTATCCCTGAGAACCTGGCAGAAAGTTGCAACTAGGAGGATGCAATGCTGAGACCCTGAGCCTGTACCCTGTCAAAAATCATTGAGTCTAAGGGGGACCATGGCACCACGCCATTGTCCTGGGCAGGACTAGGGTGCCACGCCCCTATCCTTGACAATTTTGAGCAATTCTAAGACTTATGGGTGGTACTTGTTCCTTTTCCTGATTGGAAACTCCTTCCAGGTACCTATTTCTGCACCTACAACTGAAAAGATAGGGTTTGGGGTGGCTATATAGGGTTTTGCCTTAGTCAAACCCTTGTGTTGGTTATTTCCACTTCCACAAATAGTTGATTTGTATAGTAAAATAGTGTGTGCAGGAATCTTGTGTGTCTGCAAGACCCTAAAATGAAAGCAAACAATCTAGAGCAACCCTAAAGAGTAAACCCTAATTGCTTATAATTGAAAAAGTAAATGCTCTAAATCAATGATGAAAAGTGATCTAAATCATGAATGTAAATATGTAAATTTATGTAATTAAGCTCATGCAAAGACGTGAAATCATACCCAACCCCTAAGGGAGGGGTACAAGCCAATCGTCAGTCGATGATCTCCTATTAGTCTTCAATGTCTTCAAGGCTCCTAATTGATGATGACTACTTGATGAAATGTTGTTGAATGTTGTTAAAGACTCCACATATGCTTCTCTTTCACTACATAGAAGGCTTATTGTGCTCCAAAAACCTACTCTTAGATTCTTAGATAGATAGATGCCTTCAAATGAAGAAAGAGAACTCTTATGTATGAAACTTTAGATCTTAATTTCATCTAAATTTCGTATTTAGGCCGACCTAGGATTTGAATTCCCTGCCAATATTTTAGGGTTAAGCATTATAATATCATAGAATTATGCTCTCGAAATTTTGGAAAAACAATCAAGGACCATGTGCAAAGTCCAACTTTTCACCAAACTTTCAGAGTCGTTAGATATGATGATATTAGAGAGAATCCCAAAGTTAGAGCTGATTTTGAGGTGTTTTGATATGCAAAATCGGACCTTACAGGTCAAAATAGGACATAATTAGGGTTTATGATTTAATGATTTATAGGAGGAATAAATAAAAAGGGAACACTTAGAGTAAAGGGCCAAATTTTATGATGTGCGAAGTGATGAAATATGACTTTAGATTTAATTAAATTAATTAATTAAATGCTTAAAGGGAAATTAAAATTCAAGATGCAAACACACTAAGGCGGGTGCTAAACCAAGTGTGAAATTGTACCACCCTAGCAAGGATGTACAATTTATGACACTACACCTTCCTTAAATTATGGAGTTGCCTTTCTAGCTAGTTTCCTTGGCCTAATCAAAAAACAAATTCTCTATATTTTCACCATAAATATTAATTCTAGAATGGCTTTTCATCTACAATTCCATTGTGTTCCCACTTTTGATGATATTATAGATAAGGGGGTCACCATCTAGAAATCCCTTGTTGCCAACATTTTGGTTGAGAACTATAATAAAGACAAAGATAACATAATAACTAAACCAATGAAAAAACACACTTGGACTAAAAAAAATGTTATCAAATGATGGGGTAACTAACTCCAAATAAATTTAGAGCCCAAACATGTACCTAAATAAAAATATCCTAATGTTTCAAAATGTCCAACAACTAACACATGTTATATCACAAGGATATTCAATAATCCAAAATCATCCAAAACATATGTACACTTCCTTGGGGGAAATTATCAAAGTACTATTTCAAAAATCAGTTGAAGCTAACCTTATTAAATTCCCACATACCATAGTTTTCAATGACAATTCACCCAAACTTGCATTATTATTAGATTATTATTTTTAGGCCTTCATATCTTCTAGGAGGTGTTCAAATAAAGTGTTTTGTAGAAATTTTGTGCTTCAATTTTACATAATAATTAAAACGAAGGAAAATAACTGGTTCCAAATTGTATTTTAAATTTGAAATATAAAATTTTATTTTGAAAGTATAAAAATGAACTTTTAGTTTATTTGGCTCGTTTTTATTTGAATCTCATGCATGCAGGAGTGGAGAGTTGGGGCTACGATATAGAAGGAAATCCCAACAAACCCCCATTGGCATAATGACTACAATGATCAATTGAAATACCAAGCCACCTACAAAGCATCCAACTAGTCAAAAATTGAAAATGGATGGAGGGAGAGGACGAACAAGTGCAAGTGCCAGCAAATCCATTGTAAGTGTTGTGTTCTATATTTTGGTCAACTCCAATTAATCATCAAATCGATTATTAAATCCTTCCAATTTAATAAACAGGGTTGAAATGGTACTGTGTTTTTTACATTGAGTGGGTAAGGCTTTGGGGGGCAAAAAAATTGTATCAGCTCTCATGGAGTCCACAAGCATACATCTCCTTCACGAGATTGCCTAACTTGTATGGGCTCAGGCATACAACACTCCCTTTCATAGAGTTTGCCAAAAAAATTATGGTTCTTAAATTTATTTATTTATTTTTATGTCAATGTTTGTCATCAGATTGTACAACCATGCTTTGTATTCCTTCCAACTTCAGCATTTTGTTAGAAGAGAAAGTACACAATGGTGTACTACATAGCATAATGCTCAGAGCATATTAAAATATTTTTCCATAGCACTAAGACATCAGTCTTATGAAATAAACCATTACTAATTATCATATGGGTGGTGTACCATCCTTAAAATTCCTCTACAACCTTGTTAGATATTTTAGGATGTATATGTTGTCTTGCATAAGTGATATACGAAGTGAGGGTTGGGAGGTCCAATGCATCTATTATTTGGTCCTTAGGCTCATCATAATGCAATGCAACAAGATGCCTTGCAAGGCATTGATCTGTTTGTTCATCAGCTTTATCAAGCACTAGGCAGATCAAATCAAACCTAGAAAGAAATGTTGGAGGAAATTGGATATATCAATAACTGAAAGTCTAGGGTTGTAGTGTGAACCGCTAGGATTGGCACAAGATGAAACCAATGTCCTTGCATTAAGAGATGCTATAATTCTATCCTTTGCAATTGACACTATTTTTTGTTCTATAACCTCATTTAACATGCTACGAGTATTATCTGACATCTTGTCAAACTCGTCTATGCAATAAATACCCCTATCACTCAATACCAATGCTCTACTTTCTAGAACTGTTTCACCAGTTTCAGGGTCCTTTGATACATAAGCAGTCAAACCAACTGCAAAACTTCCATGAACACGTATAAATGCCTCGAGGAGCCAGCTTATGTACATACTAAAGTACTTTGTTTTTTTACATTGAGTGGGTAAGGCTTTTTGGGGCAGAAAATTTGTATCATCTCTCATAGAGTCCACAAGCATACATCTCCTTCACGATATTGCCTAACTTGTATGGGCTCAAGCATACAAATCTCTCTTTCACAGAGTTTGCCCAAAAAATTTATGGTTCTTACATTTTTTATGTCAATTTTTGTCATCAGATTGTACAACCACGTTTTGCATTCCTTCCAACTTTAGCATTTTGTTACAAGAGAAAGTACCAAGTGATGTACTACAGAGCATAAACAAGTATAGTCAAATTAGTTATTAAAGAAAGATTCATACAATGAGATAGTGTTGAAAATATATTTATGTAGGGTGTCTTATAGCAGTTCTCCCTATTCAATGCTATCTTGTAGGGTGCCTTAAGGTTCTGATTTTACAAATTTGTAATGTCCCCTAGGGTAAATGACTAAATAAGGTTTTGATTTTAGATGTTGATCGGATTTTGGAAGCAAAGACCTTTAACCTCTATTGATTTGCAACTACAAAACAAAATCAGAAGATACTAATAATTATATTAAGGGTTGCTCATATAAACAAGTATAGTCAAATTAGTTATTAAAGAAAGTTTCATACAATGAGATAGTGGTGAAAATATATTTATGTAGGGTGCCTTATAGCAGTTCTCCCTATTCAACTCTTAAGTCCTTGCTGGAAAGATACTCATTAGATTTTGGTCAAAAGATAAATTCATCCAAATCCAAGTTATACATCCTTAACTCTAATTGTCTTCTAAAAGCTAATATTACTAGGTCTGTATGCTTCCAATGATAGAATTACCTTGAAACCACTTTGGCATTCCTTTCTTCATGGTTCACAATAAACCTTCAGACTATCAGAAAGTCATTCAAAGCTTACAAAGTGGGATCTCTAATTGGAAAGGCAAATGGTTATCAATGGCATCTAGAATACAAATGATAAATCAGCTCTTGACACCATTCCCAATTGTTACATGGTTGTTTTGAAAGCTCCTAAATCAGTAATCTCAAAATTAGAGAGTTATCAGAAATTCGTTTGGAAAGTAAATCTAGTTAAAAAATAAAAATATGTCTAATCTCATTAGAAAACATGAGTTTAGATAAGTCTAAAGGTGGATTGGGTATTCACAACACCTCAGTGATAAATTTAGATCTAGGTACAAAATTGTTTTAGCACATGTACAATAATCCTCATGCCAAATCGTGTAAATTTATGCAAAGGAAATACCTTTATTCTTCTAATCCAAGAAATGAGTTTATAGTTTCTAATCCTTAATTTTATTATTATTATTATTATTTATTATTAAATTATTAAATTATATATCAAAGTAGGGACATTACAGTCCGCACTTCCCAAATTTGCTTGTCCTCAACCAATGTTGATTTTAATTTTATCAAACAAAGGTGAGAAGCATGACATATCTATGACCTTCATATCCCCTTTGGTTCACTCTTGTTATTCTCATATTCTAGATTAAATAAAAATATAGAACCAAACACAAAGCATACACATGGATATATGAAGACACAGAGCATAGACATAGTATACACATGAATATACACATTGTTAGACCCTTCTTATTTGTTAGAATGAATTCATAATTGTATTGCCTGGAAATAAAATATTGATCCATAGTTGATCAATAATTTATGTATTGTATTGCTTGGCAATAAAATATTACAAATATGCAAGTATAGGTGGTATTGAAAATCCACCAGAGTTCTGCCACCCCCAAAACCACCCTCAAAACCACCATCCCAGCAAAAACCAAACCCTACTACACGCAGAATTGGCCTACCAAAACTACTAGCAGAAATCCCTACATACATATAGAATTCGAGAGAAAATAGATGTAGAACAAAAATATACAAACAGACAACACAAACTCCATCAGTCATGGCAGGATCAACCTAGAATCGGCCTATACTCTAGGTTCTCATAGAATTCTAAGAGCTACTTCATTGCTTGGTAAGTCTAGGGTCTCAGTCACAACTCTCAACCCACCTCTACTCATGCCACTTCATGAAGAACCCCTAAAACCTCATCACATTGCTTCAACCTTTTGCAATTTTTGAATGCCTGCCACCTGCGAAAAAGCAAGAGCTTTACATCTTACCTTCAAATCATCACCAACCCATTGAATGAGTGGTAGCGGTGCCACTAGACCAACCACCCCTACCTTAGGAACAATGCCCACCATTGGGACCACAGGAGCACACACACTATCCAGTTTTAACAGATACCTTGAGACAATTAAAACTCTCAAGGCATTTTTCACCTTGTCCACCTTAGCCTGAAACTGGAAACCCCAAGATAAAATCAATGAATATGCTTCCATTTTTATCCTGTAGCAATGACTTACATGGACAATTTCCTCTCCTAGCAGCATCTTCACAACCTCATATAGGTGCTCATCCTTAAACCAAAACAAACCTTTCAGCCTCATGTCCGTGAATCGTCCAAGAAATGGGACTAATTTATTGTCAGTATGGAAGGAGAAATTGGCTTCCATGCTATGTAAGGCACCCAAGACAACTCTGCATACAGTATGATACCAATAAAATGGCACTCCAACAACACTATGCCCAATCCACTCAAGCTTTAAACACCTCACACTCAATAATGACAGCCATCCGCCTATCGAAATCCAAGAACACTAAGAGGGGGGGTGAATCAATGTTCTACCAGTATGATTAATTTTAACCTTATTAACCAAACAACTCAGTAACCTATATGCATAAAAGCAAATAATAGCAAGTGATAATAATGAAACCACATAGATCAACACCATAACACAAAGATTTATACATGGAAAACCTCAAAGAGGAAAAACCACAGTGGGATTGGTGACCCACAATATCTATCCACTGGCCAAATGAATAAATATTAAAAAAGGGGCCTCCATATGCAGGAAGGCACACTTCCTAGAGCACACTAATCATCACAAAGGAGTCTCACTAACTACAGATTCAAAATATTGAATTACAAACAAAATCTAAACTTTGAATGTGCATCCAGTATGCTGGATGAGTTCCGGTTTAAGCATTGTCTGTACCGGTTAACATTGTCTCCTTCCTTACCAGTAACCTGATTCGCTTTCCAATCCACTTGACAAATAACCAAAGACCGACTACAAATCATTACATTTCACATTTTGTGGATAAAGATCTCACTCGCATAATATCACATAACCTATCACATCTATATCTCCAAAATGACCTAACCGGACTGACTTATATACCCTTTACATACATAATAATGAATGCCTTATGTCAGCTTATAATCATATTACAAAGTGATTACATGTCGGCCTAGACAAAAATATAAACATTGATCTTTGTGATCGTTGCCACTTTAACCTTCATCGGATCAATCTCCTATGTTGGCCTCCAAATACCGGTTCCTAGTTTTCCAGTTTCCCTTTCTTGCCAATTACCTTGAATGTCGGATGTTAAACCTTGAATACCGATGAGTATCAATTAAGTATCTAACCCAAAATGATGTGTGTTACCATCAATGACAACACCATGAGCCTAGATGAGTGTCAATTGCCAACAATCTCCCCCTTTGGCAACACTCATGTGAAAAATGGATCATTGAGTTGTTCCAATTCTTGTCCACAAACTTCCCAAATCTAATCTCCCAAAACTGATCTCAGAAAGCTATTCCCCCTAAGCTATACATTACTTCTTATGTCCCTTAACATTTTTCACATCCAAACTCTCCCCCTTTGACAACAATGCCAAAGTCAAGGCAAATAATAATAAATGAAAGAATGAGATCATAATTGTGTTTACTGGATCTAAATGTACTTGAATATATCTAGATAAGCACTTTGCAAAAATCCCAAGTAAGTATCCCAACCAGTTTTCAATGTTCCCAAAATTGATACAAACCCATTAAGAATATATGCATGTAATTCTTCTTCTATTAGGGTTGTCGGAGTGGGATTATTCATCTGTTCTATACATTCCCTTTTATGAAGTAATAAAATGTTAAGCCGACGACTGACCAAACCTCTTAATTCTCTGGCCCGTCAGATTAACATGTCCATATCCTTCTCCAAAGCTGATATCTTTGATTCTGTAAGAAAAATTTGACTATGAATAGCACTGGTCAATGACTGAGCTGTCAAAATTGTTTGCAAGATACTCCAACCAGACCTTAGCCACTTTTATTTTAACTTCGAGGTCTATTATTAATTTGGTTATGTTAGTGCAAGATCGGTAAATACTGCTACATTGATGAAGAGCTTCATCAATCCTTGTCAATTCTTTTATCAGCTTAGCCTTGTCTAATGTGATCATGTTATCACAGGTGACCATCCTATCTGCATTATATCTCTCCACCAACTACCGGTTTGACACTTGTTGAAGAGTTTGGAATGTGTTCAGTCAAACCTTTAAGCTTACCGAAGGGGCTAGCTACCTGATTTATCTTGTAATCCGGTGCAAGTTGTTGCAAAACTGCAATAGCTTGCTCAATCACTTGCTTATCCTTAGATCCTTCCTTCATAAGCTTCTGAGTTACAACAAACATTAACTCAAAACTACTCAATTGCTCAATGTTCTTCTCAAAATGCCTAAAATCTACTTGGCCAGATGTGTCAAGTACCAACAATGACGGACCAATTATCAGTGATGGTGCTAGTACCTTGACTTCAATTTATTCTTGTTCTTTCTCCTCTACCTCTTCCTATACCTTCTCCTTGAAACCGATGGCTTCGCCACTTGGTGCAGTTATTTTTGTGATGCTAAAATTGTGGTAAATAGAAAGGCATGCACATATAATGAGACAATAAAACATACTAGAAAGCTTAATTGAAAACTAGATTAAAGATGCAAACCATAAGCCTTCCTTGAAATGTCCCATTTTCCTCTATTCTTGAGGACCTTGAAGGTGTTGGATTGATTGGCTCTCAGCGAAGCAATGATCTCCAAAGTGGCAACTCAAGAGTTGAGTAGCTACTTGATCGTGATTGCAAATGATATGAAATGCATGATCTAAGAAACTAGATTAACAAGCTATGATTAATCCAAAAGTCTAATTACTAGATAATTGAAATGCAAATTGCCTATAGTAATGATCCTAAAAATATGAATGCAAGGGATCCTTATTGCTCCAAAATGGGGGATATTTATAGGAATTCCAAGGCCAAAGATGAGGTGGCAGGAATCAACGATCTAGATTTGATCTGAAGATATCAAGGGCCAAGATTGAGGAAGTTAGAGAAGAGATTGGAGGAAGGGACACTTGTCATCTCTGTGGTGACAAGTTTCAAGGAGCCTTGCTCATGAGAGGGCAAGTCTCCAAGGGAGGAGGCATGTGGCAAAAGTGCCATGTGTCTCAAGGGGAGAATATCCACACCATAGGAGGTTAGGATAAGGAGGTTAGAATGTGCAAGATAGTATAGGGTTAGTTAAACCCAAGGTTAGGTGGAATGGGTTAGGTTAGGTGGTTAAAAGTTAGGAGCCATGTCCTCATTTGAATTTAGAAATTCAAATAATTTGGAAAATGATAATTAATCTCAATAAATTTGAGTTTGTTAATCTTAATTAGGAATTAGAAGAATTGATCAAAATAAGGGGAATTAATTAATCTGGAATTAATTAATCAAAGGGGGATATGAAATAAACTATGTAAATAAATCATGTGAATTCAAATTAATAGAGAAATTAATCAAATTGCTTGTGAATTCAATTAATTGGGAAGGGGGATTGATCAAATAACTGCATATCTAATTAACTATCTTCAGACCATTTTTAGGTGTATACATTTTGCCCCTCCTTGAAGCAATGTGTGACGACGTGTCAGTTCAAAGAAAACTCGATTGATAATGTTGCTGATATTGATTTTGATAGGATGCAGATTTGATCTTGATTTTGATGCGGATTTGGTTTTGATATGATATTGATTCGATTGTGAGATGATAAATCTCGATATGATTCAGATTCAATGTTTGAGATGATAAATCTCGATATGATGCCCTTGACGCTGACTGATAGATATTGATGCGAGAATGCCCCCTTGAGAGATGAATCAGATAATTTTTTCGATGTTTTTGAATTTTTCGCGATTTTTTAATTTTTTTGAATTTTTACGATTTTTAATGATTTTTCGATTTTTAGAGATTTTCATAGTCAATCTGATTCATTTCCCGATAAGAAATTTGAAAACGTTGCCCTGCCAAGTTGATTAGTTGATTAGATGATTAAAAATTAGTGGAATAAAAATCCCACTTAAATGCCCCATTGTGAGTTTAAAAAGGTGAATTTATTTTACCACTCTTCATTTGTGCACTTCAATTGTTTGAAAAAGTTGCTCTAGAGGAAGGAATGGTGATCTCGTACCACCACCATAGGTTCGAGCGAGTTCAGCGACACAAGAGTCCTCCGGCCTACGGTCCACCGATACGTACTTCAAGAAAACCCAGCTTTGTCAATTTTTAGTTGATTTTTGAAAAATTTAGCTATTTGTAGAAAAAATCATTTTTTAGTATTTTCGCCATGTGGGTTTGTAAAAAAGTTGCATGTTTGATATGGGTTTTTCGAATTACAAAATGGGTTTCTTGGATTTTTTTATTTTCAAAAACTTGCACCCCCAAAAAAAAATTATTTATCACGCTTGGATTTTTGAAAGAAAAAAAAATTGCCATTTTTGGGAGCGGTGGTGCCATGACGATGCCACCACAAGGGTGGCGGCGCCCGCAGTGGCAGCGTTGCCAGCGTGAGTGCCATGGGTGCCGGCGGCGCAAGGGGGCTGGCCCGGCCAAAAAAAATTATTTTTTTGAATTTTTGATTTTTTGGTTTTTTATTCAAATTTTTCGATTTTTTTTGTGTTTTTTCTCGATTTGTTGGCATTTTGCGTTTTTCTCGATTGGTCGGTTTTTTTTGCATTTTTTTTCCAATCGATTGGTTGATTTTTTTATTTGTTCGATTTGTTAGACAAGATTTTCTCGATTTTGGATCATGTTGGCTTGATTTTTCGATTTTGGAGAAAATGATTTGATTTTTTTGATTTTTTGCCTTTTATTGAATTTTTTGATTTTTGCCATTTATTGGATTTTTCAATTATTGATGTTTGATAAAGAGGTTGGATTTGTTGTCAATTCGATTTGATTTTTTATTTCGATAAGGTAAGATTTGATTAGCTATCTAATTGATAAAATTACACACTCCTGATTGATGAAATTTGATGATCAGTTCTGATTATCCCGATGTACGTGCAAGATGAAATAGGATTGATAATGACCTCATGATAGATGAGCATCATTGATAGTGGCCCAATGAGATTTGATAAAAATCTCAATTGAGCAAGATAGACTGATAGATAGATTGATTTGATAGATAGAGAAATCAAGAGATTGATATGATGAGATGATTTCATTGCAAGAGCACTTTAGTGTCCTCTAGTCTTGGGAGCGCTTCCTGAAGACATGGATGCTGATACGCCGCCTTAGCCAGGCGGAGTGAGACCACATTGACAGGTGTGGTTTATCTTCCCTTCTCGACATGCCCCGGCCCTTGATTAACTAGGGATTATTAACAGCCTTAGCAGAGCGTTTGCATAGCGAGCACAACACTTTTCACTTACCGATGGGCGAGATGATGGTGACACCCAAAGATGTATACCAGATATTGCACATCCCTATGATGGGTGAGCTTGTGTACTATGATCTTAGCGAGCAGGGTGGGACAGATACATTTTGTCGAGTGTTCGAGGATGATGAGATAGGCAGATATGACATTGCATGGAAGGAGATGTTAGAGCTAGGTTATGCCACATTACCCACTTTCTTGTCGGATTCATTGGAGGCTTCCTTTGTCCTGATCACAGGTCAAAGGGATTATCTATTGGATGGGGTCATCTCCTTGAGCAGATGGTGACACAGGGGACCCGATTTGCATGGGGGTCATGCATGCTGGCGCACTTGTATCATGACCTGCACTGAGTTGTGTACTAGAGATCGGCTACATTATCAATAGGGGTGACCATTCTCCAGATATGGGCCTGGGAGCACCTCCTTATCACATGACCATTGGCTGACAAAGATAGACATGTAGGTAGACCTTATGCTGATGAGTATCCAGGCATCATTGTCCAATGAAATTTGGGCAAATTGGAGTATTGGCAATGGACACTAGATGATTTGGATACGATGATATGGAGACCGTACAGAGATTGTGAGATCTGGCCTGAGGATGCATTGGAGATGTCATATGTATTTGTGACGCGATACCTGATTGGATCGACACCCTATGTTATTGAGCGATTCCTTTGTATGAGGGTATTGAGATAGTATGGTAGGATACAAGGAATACCACAGGGTACAACTCATTATGCTCGCAGGAGACTAGATGTGGTGATGTGGGGGCCCTCTATTTCATATGAACAGGTGTGTGCAAAGTATCGATCATTGGGGCCACTGGATTGGGATAATCTTTCGAGTTTAATAGATAGTGGGATGACAAATAAGTACGCCATATATTGTACTATACACAGGTTTCTAAGGCTGACATGTCCAGATGAGCTAGAGCCATTTCTAGATGAGGATGATGAGGCTACGACACAGAGCTCCTACATGATCAAGGGATGGTGGGGGGAGAGGAGGTGGGGCAGAGATGAGGGCAGAGATGGAAGGGATGATAGAGATGGATATGGAAGAGATGCAGGAGATCATGGCGCTGGAGATGATGATGGAGGAGATGATGATGGGGGAGATGGTCCAGCAGTGGCAGTGGTAGTGGCAGGCACACCGAGAGCTAGTAGTTCTAGATTGGCTAGAGATGTATATATGGATTGGATGATCCAAGTGGTCAGAAGGAGGAGATCGGGTCCAGTGGATCAGGGGCATCAGGTCCCAGAGCAGGAGGTTCCCCATGTTGAGCCAGTACCTACAGAAGTATCACAAGTTGAGCAGCCACAAGCAGAGGCACCTCGATGAATCCTCATTAGGATGTCATCTCATCAGCAGCAGGCTCAGATTATGGACTTACAGGGTTAGGTTCAGCAACTAGAGAGTCAAATAGTAGAGAGGGGGTCTCAGATGGCCCAGCTAGAGGTCTGGATGGCTTCTCTCATGGTCGAGAGAGATGCAGCTAGGGATAGGTGTTGGCAAGCCAAGGCACAGGTACAAATGTCAGGAGAGTCTAGCTCAAGGAAATTTTCCCTGAAGATGATGCGCCAAGTGGTCCGAGAGGCTGAGTATTACAGGACCTTATACTATACTATTGTTCCTGCTGATCGGAGGGCTCCAGGATTTTCACAACTGAGCAGGAGATCAGGACCGAGCCGGTTTGAGAGTCGAGGAGTGAGAGGGCCACTTTAGAGAGATCCCCCGAGTGGAGACCTAAGTACAGGGGTATTAGCTGGTGTTACTAGACCTTTCGCATCAGGATAGAGTTCTACTTCGCGTCCTAGTGGTCACACGGATATGGGACATTGATCCATTCATGTACACACTTTTTTGTGATGAGATATTGATGATTCTCGCGATACAAATTTGTGATGTATCTCATATATTTTATGATATCATTATACCTTGGACATTGATCTTTTTTATGATATGATATGTAGTCAATCCTATTCGCTCTACATGACCTATGAGATGATGGATGCATTATATTTGATATATGATTATGTTGTGCAGTTACTTTGATGATGTATGCTTTATTTTTTATATGTTTATGGATTCTAGATGATGGATACATACTTCTTATATGATGATGCAGTATTTAGATGATGTTATGCAAATGTGAATATGTATGGTGATGCTTATAAGCACTATGTGATGTATGTTCAATGCAATGCAATGCTTTCTATGTTTATGTTATTTTTATGATTTTCGCATGCATGTTAATATGAGATGGATGTAATGCAATAATCTAACTAAATGAATGAATGATTGGATGCTTTATATGAATGTTGTCTTAGTATGCAATGGTTATATGAGATGAACTAACTTATCATGCAGGATGAATGAATTGATTATTTTTGTTATTGTCCAATTTACTCAATCACGTAATAAGAGAGATAACACCATGTTGAAGTCTGTGGCCTTGGAAAAGATAAGTGTTGTGATCCCATGCAAAATGAAATGCAATCTACTTTAAAAATGCAAATGAAAAATGAAATTCAATGCAATGATCAGTACATGTGGTCATTTCTTTGTTTCATCATTGAGCCTTTAAAATGTGGGAAATGAGTGCAAACATCAATGGTATAATTGAACCATGATGACCTGAGCACTACTTTCCTGGGTTTTGATATTGCAAGTTAGCATAAGCATCGAGGTATAATTGAACCAAGATGACCTGAGTGTTGCTTGCATAAAATAGGCAGTATTAATCATTTCTATATGCAAGTTTGAAATGTCTTCTATGATACTCTGATGATCATGTCCTGAGACAACTTTGCACATATTAATGATTAATTTATAGACAATAGACAAGAAAAATATCATGTTCCTTCCTTGTTCCTCTAGTCAAAGACATCCATAATTTGCTCAGAAATCATGAGAGCGAAAATCAAGATAAAATAGTTGAACCAATATTGTCAAAGTGTTAAAATCATGAGTCAAGATATATCATCCATTGATATGTGTTTGTCATGTTTAGACTGATATGTGATAGTTGATGGTTGGCAATGTGATCTTATGTTCAACCTTGGATGTGTCTCAGTTTTTTCACTTAAGTGTTTTCTAACTATTGTTCTACCTGTTTGATTAAACTCAAAATGATGAAATTTGTTTGCCCCTAGCTAGGTTCAGGATTTTGCCCCCAGTCTAGAAACAAACCTTATTATGATATATACAATGATCCAAACCATGACGATAAATCACTTGTGATGCCTACGTATGTACAAAGGCCTTATGATGGATATGAACAACACTGACAAAAATGAATGCAAGCGGAAGGATGCATGAACCAATAGATGGAAGAGCTAGCTAACAAATTGCACCTATTTACCAGGTTTTCACCATTTGTTTTTATTGCACTTTTTCCCATTTAAAAAAAAAAAATTCATTATTTTTCACTATTTTTGTATTTTTTGTCTTTTTCACTATTTTTGGATTTTCTGCTTTTTCACTGGTTTTGGATTTTTCTGTTTTTTCACTGTTTTGGGATTTTTTGTTTTTTCACTGTTTTTGGATTTTCTGCTTTTTCAGACATAAAACTTCTTCAGGTGCATGCTATTGATGGGTTCCTCGAGATGATCCTCATCCTGTGTTGATAGTTGATATGCTCCTGGCCCAAATACTGTTGTGACCACAAACGAACCTAACCAGTTTGGTTCAAACTTCCCTTTCTTTTCTCGATCGGACTAGTTTCGTGGATTTCCTTTAGTACTAGTTGTCCAACTTGAAAGACTCATGGTTTGACCTTGTGATTATAACTTCGACACATTGTTTGTTGATATACCTTTAAATGATCAAAGGCATTTTGTCTTTGTTCATGGATTAATTCTGACTCATGCAATCTAGATACTCATTATTCTTCATCTGGGATAAGACCTTTTAATGAATACTCATAGAGAAGGTATCTCTACTTCTATTGGCAATATTGCTTCTAATCCATAAACAAGAGAGAAAGGTCTGACACCTGTTAGTGTGGGGATACTTGTATGGTAGGCCCATAGAGCAAGGTTCAATTGAATATGCCAATCTCTGTGAGCATCATTCATTGTCTTTTTAAGGATTTTCAAAATAGTTTGGTTTGATGCTTCTGCTTGCCCATTTGCTTGTGGATAGTAGGGTGTGGAAAATCTGTGTTGGATCTTGAATTTCTCACATAGCTCTTGGACATCCTAATTCTTGAACGATCGCCCATTATCAGTGATAATGGTCATGGGTATTCCATAGTGACAGATGATGTAGCTCAAGATAAATGCGGCAATTTGTTTTCCTCTGATATTGATGAGAGGTGATGCCTCAATCTATTTTGTGAAATATTTTGTAGCTACAAGGATGAATTTGTGACCATGGATGAAGAAGGATTTATCTTTCCTACTAGATCAAGACCCCATTGATAGAAAGGCCAAGATGTTGCCAAAGCATGAAGTTCTTGTGTTGGTGCATTAATCAAATTCCCATGGATCTGACATTGTTTGCATGTTTTAGCTATCTGAAAATAATCTCATTCCATAGTTGGCCAAAGAATAGCCCAAGCATATGAGTTTTTTTGAAAGGGTAAGACCACTTGAATGAGTGCCACAAATGTCATTATGAACTTCATTTAAGGCCCTCTGAGATTCTTCTTGTTCGAGACATCTTAAAAGAGTATCGTCTAGACCTCGTTTAAACAGGGTATCCACAACAAGAGTATAATGGGAGGATTGGCGAATAAAGTTTCTCTTTTTATTTTTTGACAAATCAGGAGGTAGGGTGTTATCTTTCAGGTATGTATAAGTTTGGCCATAGTAGGAGGAATCATGCCCAACAAGGTGATAGATAGTTTGGGAATCAGGTCAATTATGAGTAGGGTAAAACAACTCTTCCACCAGGAATTCATAACGCTCTTGATTTTCCTATGTCTGAAGTAGAGAAGCAAGTGTTTCCATGGCATCTATTGCTTTTTTTCCATTCCTTGGAATTTGCTCAAAAGTTATTTCTACAAAATACTTCTTGAAATCATCTACCACCTTTTTGTAAGGCATTAGTTTGTCATCCTTTGTTTAGTAATCATCATTAATTTGATTTATGGTGAGCTGAGAGTCTCCAAAGACTTGGAGTTGTGTAATGTTCCATTCTATAGTCATTTTGATACTTGTAACCAAAGCTTCATATTCTGATGTATTGTTGGTGCATGAAAACCTTAATTTATATGCTTTCAGAATCGTATGACATTGTGGTGTGATGAATAGAATACCTGCTCTTGATCCATGTTGTGTATATGAACCATCAAAGTATAATTTCCATGTTTTTGTGGTGATCTTTAGGATATCAGCATCAGGAAACTCAATGTGTAAAGGATGATCATCTTGAAGCGGTGCCTCGGCTAGTTGGTCTGCAATGACTTTCCCCTTGATAGCTTTTCTATCTACATACTCAATATTAGACTCACTCAGGATCATGATCCATTTTTCTAATCTTCCTATTAATGTTGCCTTGCTGAGCAAATACTTCAATGGATCAATTTTAGCTATCAACTTGATGGATTGAGATAGTAGATAGTGTCTTAATTTTTGAAAGCAAAAACTACTGCCAAGCATGCTTTTTCTGTTGGGGAATAGTTGATCTCGTATCCCACTAGTGTTTTGTTGATGTAGTAGATGGCCCATTCTTTTCCTTCATTATCCTGTTGTGCGAGCAGAACTCCTAATGATACATTGGTGGTCGATACATAGAGTATCAATGACTTTCCTGGAATTGGCGACATTAGGACGGGTGGTTGCATTAGATAGGCCTTGATCTTGTTGAATGCGTCCTCACATTGATGGTCCCATTTGAAATGAACATTTTTGTGCAATAAATGAGTAAATGGTTGACATTCATCTACTAGTTGAGCAACAAATCTTCGAATTGACCGGAGTGATCTAAGTTGTTTGATATTGTTGGGAGATGCCATTTCCATGATTGCTTTGACCTTAGTTGGATCTACTTCGATACCTCTAGCTGAAACAATGTATCCCAATAGCTTTCCTGAAGTGACACCAAATGCACATTCCTTAGGAGTTAGCCATAGCTTGTACTGTTCTAACTGGTCAAAGATCTTTTCCAATATCTCTATGTGTTCTTCTCTTTTGTATGATTTTGCCAAGATGTCATCGACATAGTCTTCCATGAATGTATGCATCATGTCATGGAATATCATTGTCATAGCTCTCTGATATGTGGAACCTGCATTCTTTAGTCCAAATGGCATGACATTCCAGCAGAAAGTACCCCACGGACATGTGAAAGTTATCTTTTCTTGATCTTCAGGTGCTATTTTAATCTGATTGTATCTGGAGAAACCATCCATTAGAGAAAACATGGAGTGTGCAGCCATTAAATCTTTAATGATGTCAATGTTAGGCAAAGGAAAGTCATCCTTTAGACATGCATTATTAAGATCTCTGAAGTCTATGCATACTCTGGTACTTTTGTCTAGTTTGGAAACAGGAACGATGTTTGATACCCATTGAGGATATGCTACAGGTCTGATGAATCCTACATCCAATAATTTCTTTAGTTCTTCTTTGACCAGGAGAGCGATATGTGGATGCATCTTCCTTAATTTTTGTTTAACTGGTTTTGGCTCCTGGACTAACATTTAAGTGATGCATAATAAGCTCTAGATCCAATCATGGCATGTCTATATATGACCAGGTGAAATCGATTTGTTGTCGTTTAAAGAATTTCATATATTGTTGCATTTCTTGTTCTGATAGAGAAGTTGTTGGATGTAGGATCTTTGGTTTCTCTATTGTCCCAATGTTAACTGCCTCTGTTGGTTCACTCAAAATTGATGACCTTTCTTGATAGTACTTAGGTAAAGTGTCAAATCTCCCATCTTTCGGCACCTCAAGGAGGTTTTAACCATTAGATGCGTCATTTATTTTTACTTTGTCCTGATCTAATGTTGCCAAGAAATAGTTTTTAGCATTAGACCTGATATTGTTTTCTTTCTTTTCCTTTTTGCGACTGGGAGATTTGGCACCCACTTGACTCAAAGATGCATTGTTGAAATTCCTGGTGAAAGTTGTTGCGGGTTCGATTGCATTAAGATATACGGATATGGCATGGTCATTCAGAAAGGTATCAATGGTAGTATTTCATTTTCCCAATCAATAAGTTCAGGGTGGATTAGAGGTAAGGGGTCCTCAGGTTGTGATGTTTCGAGGGTATCAAGGGTCATGATAGATATGTCAAAGTTTTCAATATGTATGTCAATGTCTAGAATGGTACTCTTATCAGAATGACCTCGCACAAGGAACTCCTGATCATCCTCGATTAAGTCCAAGTCAGTCGAATGTGATTCTAATTCAAGTGGGCTAGTTCCTAATGTTTGCCTTGCATATGTGTGAACTACATTGACTCCTACATCTTCTTCAAAGCAATTTTCTTCAGATGATTCTTTAGAATGATAGGAATCCCATTCCCATTCATTAGAATTTGTCTCACTTGTAGCTTGCAATCTACATATTTGTTCATATAGCATTTGATTTGTTTCTTCTGTTTTTCTTGTTCTGTCTTGTCTTCTCTCATATTCAACTTATTCTGGACTGAGATTGAGTTCTGTCAACCTTGCTATGAGCTCTCCTTGATTAGTACTAGGTTCGTGCTTGTTTTGATTGAGATTTAAGGCTGCTTGGGAGGTACCATTAGTTTGTTTTTCCTGTTAATTTGAGGCTTGCTTCTTTTTCCATTTCATGTTTTCTTGTGCTTGTTGCTTGGCAGATGCTTCTTCCCTTTCAATTGCAAGTTGTTCTTGTCTATTTTCATATTCTTCTTGTTGTTGGTTAGACGATGTGTCTTCTGGTAGATAACTTGTCCATACCCTAAGCCTACTTTGTCTCTAGCCTACTAAGTATGAGGTTGGATAGGTTCTGAGATGCCTTCTTTTCTTTTTCCTATAGGAGTTGTTCTAGTGTATCCCATTTTTTGAAGAATGTTAAATCCTTTTCCATACTTTTCAATGGGTATTCTAACATTGTTGATCTTTTGTTGGACCTCTTCATCCTTGTATAGCCACTATAGCACATCTTTTTCTTTTGTTTCCTCTGATAAGGTCCCAGCACTAACAAATGCTCCATCAAATATTGGAAGATGTTTCACAATTGGTTATTGTTTAGAGTTTGATGGTTTTCCATAGGATTTAGGAGAAAGTGGTAATTGGGATAGTGAATATTCTCTGTTCCCTTGATCTCTTAGCTGCATTTGTTTTTCCATACTTCACAAAATTGAGGCAAATGATTTTTCTTTGGTTTGTGTGTTTGAAGATGATGCCTCCCTATTATGAGGAACAATGACTTATTGAGCTAGTTTGAGATTACTGCAATACTGAAATGGATTTGAATTTGTTGAGATCATGATTTCTTGCCCATTGTAGGGAAATTTTAGGCACTGATGATATGTTGATGGAACACCTTGTATTTTATGTATCCAGTGTCTTCCCAACTGCATCTTTTGAATAACCTAGAGCACGAACAAGAATCAATGAGCAAATGTTTAAGCCAGCTCCACCATCTATTGGGACACATTTAACGCATGTCTTGTGAATAAGGACTTCAATATGCAAGAGGGAATTATGGGGATATTGCAAGGACATGTCATCTTCTTCGGTAAATGATAAGCAGTGAGGGGTTGTGAGGTGTCCTACCATGGTTTGGAATTGATCTATATCAAGATCTTTGGACACTGTTGTATCGACTAATGCTCTTTCTAGAATTTCTTTGTGTGCAGGTGAAAGCTTTAAAAGTTCTAAGATGGATATTTGCATGGGGATCTTCTGTAGTTGATCCACTAGACTGTATTGTTTTGTAGTGGATGATGTGTTATTTGTAGGACCCGGCAAAACAACTTTGGCTTTGCTTCATGTGATAGCATGAGCGGGTTCTTGATGTTGTTTCTCTTTAATCACGATCACATTTACCACATTGTCATATGCATGAGCATAGTTCACCTTTGCTTTACCTTTATCATTATGCTATGTTGATGATTCACCCTTCTCATAGTTAGGAAGCAAAGTTTTGAAAGTTGTGTGAGATTTGTTTGTTGTATGTCCATCCACAGTTATCACTCCATTATCAATCAAATATTGGATAACATGTTTTAATCATTGACACGCATCTATTTGGTGTCCTTTATTTCAATGGAAATCACAATAATGGCTATCATTCCACCAAGAAGGTTTTACCTTGGGTTTAAAGTTTCTTGCTTTTGGCAACGTAATTAACTTGTTTGCGAGAAGTGTTTTTAATGCTAACCCAAGTGGTTCACCAATGTTTGTAAATTTACATCGAAAGAAATTGTTAACAGTTGATTTTTTATGATTGTTGTTTTGTTAAGCCGTTGCTGTGTGATTGGATAAATTAAAAATTGGCTTCTTTGGTTTTGCATTGTTGTTATCCACTATCCCGTCATTGACAACATTTTGATTTCTATTCCAAAATTTTGGCTTATCATTGTTATTATTCTAATTGTTATTACGAGGATGAACTCCTTCTTTGTATAGCTTCAACTCACCTTTGTTTACCATAGCTTCTTCCATTCTAATTCCATTACCAATCATTTTTCCAAAATTTTGATGACATTGCATTTTCATATTATAACTCATTTGATCATTTAGGTTGTCGATGAATATATTCATTTTCTCATATTCTGGCACTGTACGAGGATATTGTGAAGCTAATCATATCCATCTCTGTAGAAAGGTCATAAAAGGTTCTCCACTCTTTTGTTTAGTATTACATAGGTGAAGCATTGTGACTTCATGTTGAATGTTGTAACAGTATTGTGAAACAAATTTATCCACCAATTATGCCAATGATCTAATTCCAGGTGGAAGTTTGGAGAACCATTCCATAGCTAGTCCACTTAAGCTTTTTGGAAATAATCTCATCAAGTAGGTATCCTCATGTGAAAACTCCATACTCATTGTGAAAAATTATCATATATGATCTTGGGGATCAGTGCATCCATCATATTTTTCGTATCTAGGAGTTTCACAACCTATAGGAAAAGGTATCATGTTTAGATTTCTGTCAAATGGGTAAGGACAGATTTCTTGAAGTGAGTATCTTCTAACATTTCCTCTTTGCATATCTTGAATCTATGTTTGCAGTGTTTATATTTGTTGTGTAAGAGTTGTGATAGGATTATCAACATGATTTATTCTTGTATAACCATGAGTGTGCATTCTAGTATGATCTTGATATCTTCTTGTATCATCTCAACTCCTTCTTGTGTCCTCATTAGATTTGACATGATTGAGAATTTCTACATCATCCTTTTTGGGAATGGAAGTTTTCTCATTAGTTCTTGGGTTATCAAGAATTGATGTGTCATCCTTTTTGTGATCGAAAATATCCTCATGTCATTCATTATCATGGAAAGGGTCACTTCTCTTTTATCCTAATTTGCTCACATCAAAATCTTGGGGGAGTGTACCACCGGATCTAGCTAACATTAGGAAGTATTTTTCTTTTTCTCCCTCCAATATTTTCTCCATAAATTTATCAAATTTAGGATCTTGTTTGATTTCTCTAAGATGTTGTTTTGTTATTTCCCCTTCTTGTATTTCGTTTTTGTGTTCCATGTTCCTATAATCTTCAGTTATTTCAAATGTTTCTATTTTTGTTTCTGCAATCTTTCATTTCTGAGCCCTGGTTAAAATGGGCATACACATATTCTGAATGTTTTGCAAGGTTTAAATCTTCTATAATGTGTCACAATAAGTGATCAATTGTTGAGGTAAATAGTATAGATGGATAGACACAAAATGATCTTTTCAAGTATTTGCTTGTTTGCAAGTTTTTTGATCTTAGTTTTGGAGTGCGAATTTTGTTTTTTTATATGACCAAGTTCAATAGGAACTATATATCCTATGATAAAGAAAGAGGTTATTCTTATCAAGCGTTGTAGTTTCATGATAAAGGATGATAGATCTTGATGAGAAACTATGTTTGAATGATCAGTTTATCAAAGAAAATGTGATGTTGCATTTTAAGGTGTTAGATCTTTAAACTTGTTTGAGGTGAATACTTGAGAATCCTTAGCGTGTCTAGTCTTGAATCTATTTTGACAGAAGATAACCTTATTAAATGACCCAAGAAGATGACCTGGTTGCTATGTTTGACTGTCTGAGAAATGGGTTGTTTTTGTTTTCAGATTTTGGTGCAGTTTACCAGAAATATTGACAAAATGACCAGGAACGTTGCTATACTAACCAGAAACGCTGACAAACTGACCAGAAATGCTACTATACTAACTAGAAATGCTGAAAAAACTACCAAAAACGCTGCTATACTGACCAGAAATAGACCAGAAACGCTATTCTACAATGTAGTGACTCTAAAGTTCAAAATAATGATGTGTAGACTCAACAAATTGAGTGTTTGAACTTAGGAGATTGTAATTTTGACCCAACTTTGTGATTTTCAAACTCAGAGAACTGATATTTAGACCTAGCAAGTACAAACTATGAGATCTAATGTTTTGATTAAGTAAAAGTAGGTATTTGAAAGGTACCCAAACCTTGTACAAACCAGGAGAAAGAACTACTAAAAAAAGTGCCTGGTCACTTCAAAAAACAAAATGAACCCACTGAAAGGGATCAACTTAACACAACCTTACATAATAAAGTATCTTCATACAGACAGCAAAAGGAAAGCATAAAGACAGCAAAGAAACCTAACCGGGGACAGCAACAGAAACTAAATACTATTCATAATTTCCTCAGCGTGAACAACCATTTGTTTCATGTTGTTCACTGAGGTCTTCAGATCCTCCAGCTCACGACCTTCGATGTCACCTTTTTTCTTCATGTTAGCTCTGGTCCTCCTTTCATGCCCTTTCTTGTTTGACTACTCTTTATCACCATCCTTTTCTGCATCATTCTCAAACTTGTTAATAAGGATGTTCATGTTGTCCACCGAGGATTTGAGGATTTGGAAATTTTGGTCGGAAATCTTCTTTACATTGAGCTCCAGCTTGTCAATTCTGGTGTTGAAATCTTTCATTTTGTTTTCCATTTCCTTAGGATCTCCCATCTCGTTGACCTTCTTCTCCATTGCCATAATTTTTCCAACCATACATTCAATAGCTTGTGCATTATGCAAAATGGCCACCAATTCTTTAACATGTTCCGCCAAGGGCTTGTCACCAACTGTAATTCTTACAATGGCTTGTGTATCGGTTTTCAAATTGTTAACATCCTTCACCATTGTAGCGATGGTCTCATAGAAGGCCTTAACAGTGTCTTTGTCACCATTGTCACTTTTATCCCCTTTTTCCTCCTTATGATAATTTGTGGTATTCACGGTCTCCAAATTATCCATCACCGGGTTACCCTCCCCTTCTTTATCCCGACTATCAACCACCTTGTTTTTTTCAGCCTCCTCTTCTGATTCAATCTGAACATGATTGAAGTCGGAATTGCTCCCCTTTTTAATGTTCTTTTTCTGAGCCTTCTTTCCAGTGGTTTTCCCTTTCCTTTTTTTAGCATATTTTTCCTCAAGGGATTCAGTTGCAGAGTCCAACATATCAGAGTCCACAATAATCCTCCTCTTCTTGGCCCTAATCCTCCCTTTCTTGCTAGTTTCCTCCGACTCTCCCTTGGTATCCGAGTCAAAATTAAAACCACTATCCTTACTTTCTGTAGTTTCATCTCTAGCATTTTTGCCTTTGATAGGCTTTTCAATGCACTTCCCCTTTAGCATTTTATAAACCAGGACCATAAGCCCCTAGTGGAGGGCATGATCACCTTTAGGATCCTTCTGGATTTCCTTTATAGTATGATCCATAGAACAAGCAAGGTAATAGGGAAGGCTAACCCTTTCTCCATGACGAAAATGATTAAGAAGAACGAAGTGATGCCCGTAGGCCCTGGTAAACCTACCGTCTAAGGTAATGTATTCAATAGAAGCAAAAAGAACAAACCTCCAAGGCCTTCAAATTCTCTTTGGGGAGTGGAAGGAATTGTCAATTTTGATCATCTTTCACCTCTCTCCATCCGTAACTGGAAACTTGTCTGCAGCTTTGTCAGATATTCCTCTGTCCCTGTAAAATTTCATACCCTTAGTAGACATCCCCGTGGCCTCGATAATAACCTCTTTGTCAACATTCATCATCTGTGAACCAATCATAATTTTTCCATTTTTCCAATTCTTGATGAAGTAAGAAGTAATTTTGGGGTCTTTCCCACTTAATCGTTCCATGAAAACATTCATTCCTGCCTGTTGGAGGATATCCCAGACTTCTTCATTCTTTCTCCAATCCGAGCAGGAAGCAGGTTCAAATCTCTTCTTGTTACCTCCCATTTCTCTAGCTCCTTCCTTGCAATGCCTTCTCTCAATTTGATCACTTCCCCTCTGGTTTTTGTGGTTATTCTGTAAGAGCACCCAGAATCCATGCCAAGTAATTATGATAAGACACCTATTTAAAAGTTCATTATCTTCAAATGAGCCCTGCATCGAAAAAGGCAGAAAGGTCATTAGAAATAATGATTAAAAGTACCATGTTGCCTTGTATAGCTTCAGTCTTGATTGAGCAAGGATTTCATTTCGCTTGCAATCTCTGTTTCACCATAATTAGTAATGATGTCTCCCGATTGGCAGGCCAGGTTGGCAGCCCAGTCAGCACAAGAGTTCGCCTGCTTGTAAACATGTGTAAAAACACACATGTCAAACTCTTTGCTAATTTTCCTAGTAGCTTTAATAGCATTACTAATAGACCAAGACAGTGGGAATTTCATACTTAAATAGTTGGTAATGTTTAACGAGTCTCCTTCACACCAAACTTTAGTGCATTTGGCTTCCTTGGCAAGGATCATCCCATGATAGGCCGCCATGGCTTCGGCTACATGATTGGTTTGATTTCCTATGGGAATACATTTAATGATTTTACATATTCCCCATTCATCCCTTAGGAGCACTCCACATCCAGCAACCCCCGGGTTACCCTTAGAGGCCCCGTCAAAATTGATTTTCATCCATCCTCTGGGCGGGCTGATCCATCTCACTCCCTCTCTAGGGTTGCTCTGAACACTCTCTTCAGCCTTTAGTCTCCACTTTTTATAGATACATTGATCCTCCTTAGTGTGAGGATTATCCAAACCACCTATGATATTCAGATTTTCCACTATGCTTCTTCTTATTTTTTCAAACAGAATTTTAGCCTTAGTAGTCTTTTCCCTAAAAATTCTATCATTTCTCTCTTTCCAAAGACCCCAACACATGTGGGGTAAAGCAATTTTCCATAATAAGGTTGTGGTTTTGTTTTTTGAAGGATGATGCCAAGACTTGAAAATTTCCTGAATCAAATTAGGGAAGCTCCAGCTAATATTGAATTGATCCAGATAGCTTCCCCAAACATCAGTAGAGAAGGGACAATGGAAGAGCATATGATTTATAGTCTCCTCATTCTGCTTGCAAAGAATACAGAAACTAGGCATGTTGATACCTCTTTTTCTGATATTCTCAATAGTGAGAATTTTGTCTTGAAGAGCTATCCAAAAGAAAATATTGATTTTGGGGATGAGGCCTTTCACCCAAGCTTTGGCCCAGCAAGGACTTTCCATGTTCTTGAACTGTTGATGATATAGAGAAGTCACTGAAAAAGTACCACTAGCTGTGAGTTTCCAGATTATTTGGTCTTCTTCTTCAATCCTCACCATAGAGTTCATAACTTTGTTCAAACTACCTAAAGACTGATCCACTTTGAGATAAGTCTTTCCACTGTCCATCTTTCCAGTAATCCTCAATCTTGGTTCCAAATCTTTCCTTGCATTGGTTCTGATATCTGTTCCACTCAAGGTTTCCATTCAAAGGGGCAAAGGGGAATCCAGAAGCCAAGGGTCCTCCCAAAATTGAATAAGATTCTCTTTCCCCAACTTCCACTTTGTACCTTTGATAATTAAGTCTCTAGTCCTAGAGACATTTTTCCAAATATTGGAACCAATTGGGATGATCTCCACTTTGAGGAAACTTTGAAGATTCGGGCATTGGCTTTTGTATTTGTTGTCCCATATTATTTTCCACTCTACTTGATTTCTATATCCTTTCCAGATCTGCTTGGCCATGAGGTGATCATTTATGTCTCTTATTCTTCTAAGGCCAAGACCTCCTTTATTCTTAGGCTTACAGACCGTCTCCCATGCAATTAAGTTCATTCTCTTCTTCTCTTCCACCCCTGTCCATAAGAAGGATCTCTGAATCTTTTCAATGGCCTCAGCATACTCAGCTGGAATCCTGAACAGACTGGTCGCATAGAGGGGGATACTTTGTAGAGTGGATTTAAGTAGTTGGACCCTACCTGCTTGACTAAGGAGAGCTCCCTTCCATCCAGGTAGCTTTTTGTGGAATTTATCCACCAAGGCTCCCCAAAAGGTGTCTGGGGGATCAAGGCCTAAGGGGAGCCCCAAGTAAGAAGCAGGCAGACTACCAATTGGCCTCCCAGAATGTTACTTATTTTAATCCTCCTTCTCTCAGGGGTATTGATAAAATAAACAAAGCTTTTAGACCAATTAATTAGCTAACCAGTGGCCTCTCCATAGTTTTCCAAAGCCTTTTTTAGTCTTCTAGAGTCCTTTACAGTGGCTTTTAATATGAGATCTAATGTTGCAACTTGAGCAATTTGACATTCAACTCAAAAGAGTCGTTGATTAGACCAAGGGAGCTGACATTTAGACCAAGAGAGCTACTGTTTAGACTAAGAACTCTATTTTTAATACCAAGAACTCTATTGTTTAGACCAAGAGTGTTGTTGTTTGATCTAGAAATTTTTTGTTTGGACCAGGAACTATGTTGTTTACACCCAAAGAGCTGTTGTTTAGATCCAGAACTTTGAAGTTTAAACTAGTGATGTTAGAACTTAGACAATGGTTATTTTGACCCCAAGAATTGATGTGTAGACTAAGAAAATTTATGCTTATACCTAGCAAGTTCAACCTTGGAGAGTTAATGTTGAAATATGAGAAAGTTAACATACATATCGAGAGAGCTAACGTTTGGACCAAAAGTGCGACTGTTTAGACTGAAAGAGCTACTGTTTGGACCGAAAGTGCGACTGTTTGGACTGAAAGATCTACTGTTTGAATTGAAAGTGCGAGTGTTTGGACTATAAGTGCGACTATTTGGACCATAAGTGTGACTGTGTAAAGCGGAAAATCGCGAGCGAACCCTAAGTGTTCCCCCCACCACTCCAAGGAGAGAGAAGGGAGAGTCACTAGGGTTGACGGTTTTCACTTAGGGGAGACTTTACATTCAAAAGAGGGGTTGAAACCCACAAGATCCAATCCCACACAATGCAAGATTGGATGCTAAATGAGTTTCAAGGGTTAAGATAGCAAGGCTACCCTCTTTTATAAAGAATGTAGATAGAAGGATTAAGCTAGGAATGCATGAAAAGCGAGAAAGATTCACTTATAAACAGAGATAGGAATATAGGATGAAGCTGCGGACCTGGAATTAGCAATAAAATGTCGAGGCGGCACTGTCCTGCAAATTTGAGCAAAAGTTGACGGGACGATGGTGCCCGGCGTGCACACGGTCCTCCGAAAAATCCGCGAAATGAAGGGGGATCTGTTCGTCTCTGCACAAGGATTCCAGATCTTCAATTACAGCCGCGTACCTGCAACCTACACACAGAAAAGAGAGGACGATTGGGGGGTTAGGGATTAGGGGTTTGCCCTTAGGTCAAACCCCGGTTTTGGAATTAACCAAGAAATGAGAATGTTGTAAATGTAAATGATTGTAATGTAAAACAAGTACTAGTACCTTGTTGTAAGAATGTTTGTATTCTTACATGCGAAGGTGTAAATGTTGTTGCATGTTGTATGTTGTGTGTGATATGTGATCTCCTCTTCAATGGTTGAATCCTTGTCTTGAATGCAACACTTAGCCTTGAATGGAGACTTAGAATGCTCAATTGCTTGAAGGAATGCTTGAATGCTTCAATGTTTGAATATCGCTTCCGCCCTTTTTTCCATCTCCCCAAAATGGGAGAGGAAATGTAGTTTATATACTTGTCAATTAGGGTTAAAAGACTGATTTTTCCGACCTTGGGCCGACTAGGAAACATTATTTTCCAATTTGCAAACTAAAAGACCCGAAGCCCCATAAGAGACTGGGCCCAAAATAGGGCCAGGGACCAGGGCGTTGGGTGCCATGGTCCTGGGGGACCAAGGCGCTGGGCGCCCTAGTCCTGAAGGACCAGGGCACTGGGCACCATGGTCCTGGGGGACCAAGGCGCTGGGCACCCTAGTCCTGAAGGACCAGGGCACTGGGCGCCATGGTCCCACCTCTAGGGACAGCAAGGTGCAAGGAGGATCAGGCCAGGGTGCTGAAAAATGCAGTTTTTGGTGTCATAAACAAGTTTCGGGGTCTCCATTCAGGTTCAGTGTTGCATCGCCATCGTGAAGACCCAAATGCGGTCGAAATTGCAAGTGTCACAATTTTAGGATGCTACATTTAGCCCCCACTTTAGCGGGAGTATAAGCGTACGCTCATACTTCCGGTAAAGTACAAGGAAACAACATTGAAAGACTTTCACCACGTCAAGGAGGCAAGACACACAAAGCCCCCAGTAGACTAAGGATCTTACGACTCCGATTGACAAAGTAAAAGGGAAGATCATGAGGGAGAACCATGATTGTCAGTAGTAAGGTTCCCTCACTATGAGTCATGCAAGAGAAATACCAAAAATTTTCAAGGTAAAGCTAAGTTCGCCAAGAAATTTTCAAGTATCCTGAAGGGATAGACAGGGTGTATGCCCCCCTACATTAAAGCGATTGCACACGCCTCAACGGGGGTGATTTCTTTAAGGTAGTGATACACATAAGAGATGAGAAGGGAAAGGAGCACGTTATCACAAAGATTTAGCCCCCAAGTGTGAGATAAACCCAAGGATAATAAACACAAACACAAAGTACGAGGTGACTTCGCTTTCCTCAGGGTCAGTATGCTATATGATAATTCATGTATATCATATGTATGTATGCATAATTTTTCTTCATTCCCCAATCAAGGAAGGTCACCTAGAAGAAGGGAACACATGTGTCTTTTGAGTCAACATGAGAGAGACCAAAAGAGATCTCAATGCTTTGCATCGTCCTCAAGTAGACAATACTAAGGACAACAAATAGAAGAATGAGAATAGCACATAGAAGAAGTAACAAAAGAGAGGAGGAGAGAATCTGCTATGCTAATGAAACTAGTCTAGCACGTCATCCACCCCCCGATCTTGCTGATCAATATTTTGGGAAGGTAGGAAACATGCTAGAGGAGGAACATCCAACACAGTAGATGGAGCTATCACAAGATCCAAACAAGGGCTATGTTCATGTTCCAAGCCACGTTGTTCTTGTCTAGGAGCTAGGATAAGTGCTTTAGAAAATTCGTTAGATAAATGGTTATCAACATCAACATATTCATATTCACTATCAGAAGCAAGAGAAGTAACATTTTCATCATGAATAACATTTTCATCTATATCATCATCAAGATTTATAAAAATAGGATCTTTAACTCGCACAGGATCAAAACCATCATGCATCTTATGTTTAGGAGATTTTGGAGAAAATGGAATAATGCTTGTTGAAGGTGTTTTTGGGGATTGCAAAGTTTGAGAAGCAGCTTCCTGAGCTCTAAGATGATGCTTTCATCGGCGTTCACGTGCAGAATGATTTCGTCTAGTCTTGGTAGGAAGTGGAGAAGATTGAGGAGGAGGAATGTTCTCATCCTTATCACTTGGGTGTTTAGGTTGTGGTCTCTTAGGTTGGATAATAGGAGAAGAGGAAGGCCTCTTCTCTCCATAAGAGGAAGGAGGAGGAACTGCTCCATATAAAGGAGGAATATTTGGTTTAGGAAGGAGACCAAGTCCATCATGACGAGGAGGTATAGGCCTACTTTTAGAAAGTTTATTAGGCATAGACATAGTCACATCCATAGGGATGGGTTGGGAATCTTCTTGAGGAAAGACGTTAGTTTTATCTTTCAAAGGAAGAACTTCCTTCTCAAGAATGATAGGAATATCAAGTTTGGGTGTTCTAGGTTCACTTAGAGATAGGATCATATCTGTTTTCCACTTTTGATAACATTTGAAAAGATGATCACTCCACGGTGGAAGAGATTGGAATTGTTTAGGCCAAAAATAATCAATAGGAACGCTAGAAGTTCTTTCAGCTAGTTTAAAGAGACTATGATTGACAGTAACAACTTCACCATTATGGGGAAATTTCAAACATTTATGAATAGGAGAAGCAATAGCTTTCATGGAAGATAGCCAAGGATAGCCTAGCTTCACACGAAATTGTTCAGATGAAGGAATAATAGCAAAGTTCACATCAAGGGATTTGTTATGGACCTCAATAGGTAGTGTAATAGAACCAATTGCAGGAGAAGAAAATGCATCAAATAATTTCACAATCACATCTGTTTTGTCATAGATCACTTGATTCAATTGTAAAGTAAAAAGAAATTCTTCAGTAATAAAATTAACCATGCAAGAAGGATCAATAAGCACTCCACGGCAAGGTGTATTCTTGACTTTTGCAACTATGTATAAAGGACCATCAGGTGCCCTGATAGTTTCATTAGAATCAAATGTGATGGAAGGTTCTTTAGGGTTTTCTTGTTGCTCTACAAAGTTAATCACATTCGGAGTCATAGACACAAGACCATCAGATGAGAAAGAGGAATCATTAGTCTCAATCACATTAGAGGTATGCGAAGGTAATGGATCAGTAAAAATCTTAAGATTTTGGTTAGGAGGAGCTACAGATGTGTTGCCTTTATCATTCACTCCAGAAACAGAGATAGTATTATTATAAATCAAATCTTGAATTTTACCCTTTAAAGCAAAACATTTTTCAGTATCATGCCCAGGTTGACGATGAAATTGACAAAAAGATTTGTTATCAAAATAGGGTGAATTAATCTTTGTAGGATCTATTTGCCTTACAGGAGGGAGAGTAAGCACATTTTGTTCCAATAACTTATTCATAATACTATGCAATGATTCATTCAAAGGAGTAAACTTTCTTTCTTTCTTGAAAAACTTAGAAATAGGAGGCACACCTGATGCTGCATTCACATTGTTGTTGATGATGTTTTCATTGAATTTAACGGACTCTCCGTTCAGTTTAAACTTTCCAAATGGTTGTTGACTACTATCACCCTTATCACTCGGAGCCATAGGATTTGCTTGTTCCATTTGACTCACAGTCAGTTGATAATTGTGAAGAGTTGCACACAACTGTTGGAAAGAAGTAAACTCAGAAAATAGGAGTTTTCTCGAATATCTTTTTGTAAATTAGAAATAAAGATTCTTTGAATATCATTGTCAGGAACTGGAAAAGAAATTTGAGCATACAAATGCTTATATCTACCAATGAAATCAGTCACTTTTTCTTTAACACCTTGTTTACAATGCATTAAATCAATCAAAGTAACTTTAGGACTTACATTGTTTTGAAATTGTTGAATAAAAGCATTTGCAAGTTGTTCAAAAGAAGTAATAGAATAAGAAGGCAATGAGCAATACCATTGTAGGGCTTTATCTCTTAATGTCCTAGTAAACAGTTTTGCAAGCAACCTTTGGTCATAAGCAAAATCGGTACATATTGTTTGAAAAGTCTTAACATGTGTTAGAGGATCACCTTTACCATTATAAAGCTCCAAATGCGGGATTTCAACATGCTTAGGAGGGATAGCTCGAACAATGTCAAGAGAAAGTGGGCTCGCAACATCAAATGTGGGCACACTAAACTTAGATTGATTCATAGAGGCAATTTGTTGCTGTAAAGAAGAGACAGTTTGTGCAAGATTGTTAATGGTCGCTTCAGTCAAGGAGTTCATATTAGACATGTTAGATTGTGATGGAGGTATTATGTTATTGAAAGAAGGTATTGATTGAGAGTAAGGTGGTTGGACACTATGATAGTTAGTCATAGGAGAGGATTGGAAAGGAGGAACACTACAAGGAGGAATGGAATGGTTGAATGAATTGCCCCCTTGCGTCATGTTCATTTGTGGAGATGTAATAGGAACACTCATTGAAGGAATGAATGAAGAAGTCGGATTGAGTGAAGGAAGAGGGTTAATTGAAGAGGAAAGATTGCCCCCATGACTGGTGATCATAGGCGGAATGTCTTGTATAGAAGTAGTCATTATGTTTGATGTAAAGGTAGGTATGCTAGCAGTAGAAGTTGTCAAAGGAATAGAATGATTGACTTGAGGGGGAGGTTGTGTATAACCTAAAGTTTCAGCACAACTCTTCATAGGCATCACATTCGAATCCACAATGTGTGCAATACCACACAAAATATCAATTACATTCTTATCACTTTGAACCATACGTTTTAGACCCTCAATTAATGAAAGAGCTTGACTATCGGGGTATTCTTGAGACATCCATTGTTGAAAATCATCAAATTGGTTATCCAATTTTGAAAGTTGTTCTACAGAAACCTCATGGAGAGCTTCTTCATCATTAGGAGGATTAGAGGAATTACCCGTGTCCTCGTTAAAAAGGCCATTCAAATTAGGTTCCATCTCCTCGGTAGTTAAACCTTGGAAAGACTTAATTCTAAGACTTCGTCTAACGGGAATAGTGTAAGTAGGGCTTATTGTTGTAAAACTCATGCACTAGAGAGAAAGAGAAGATTTTGAATTTAGAGGTAGCAAATTTCAATAAAATCATCCAATCTCCTAGATTTAGGCTGTTAAATGCAATCACGACAATCTCCCAAAATTTCAGAAAAAATGTCCAGGACCGTGGCGAACGGAGTGCACACGGTCCTCGCAACTTTTTTCGAAATTTTCAGGGATGAAAGTTATGATGATTTTAAAGCCAATCTGAAAAAATTGAGTGATTTTATGATCTGTAGATAGGCCAAATTAAAGTTGCAATCTCAAAATTGAACCCTACCAAGATTGTTGAAAAATGCAAAATTTGAATTTTGGAAAAGAGATGGAAACTGAAATTTTGAATTTTATGATTTTAGAGGGAATACTAAGAGAAATGCAAGCTTTGAAATTTAAAAGTTGACTCAATTTCATGCAAAATTCAATTTTGAAAGCGGAAATCAAAGTTGGTGTAATTAAACACTTAATTTCAAAAGTCACAAATTGCAAGAATTTGAATAAAGCACTGAAATTTTGAATGAGTGCCGACACACTTTTCAGATTTAGGACAGTAAGAACACAATTTTGCCACAAAATTTCAATTTCAACAATTTTTGAATGATTAGAAGCCTTAATCCAAGCAATCACTAGACCAACTTTGACTTTAATTTTGAAAGTGTTGTAATTGATAAAATCAGCCAAAATTCTGGATTTTAGCAGAAAAATACAGTAAGATCTAACTCCCGAAATTTCGAAAAAAATGTCAGGGACGATGGCGCTCGGGGTGCACACGGTCCTCGCAACTTTTTTCCAAATTTTCAGGGATGAAAGATATTGTGATTTTATTGCAGAATCCAAAGTTACAGCTGATTTGGAGATGTTTTGATCAGTGAAATTGTCGGTCAAAGGTTGAATCAAGAGGGTTTTAAAAATTAGGGTTTTGACACTTAACCACTTAATTTTCAAAATTAAAGCACAAATATGAATTGACAATTTGTAATAGAAGGGTAGATCTGAAACAAGCATTAACAATTAGACATTTCACAAGCTTAATTACTAAAAAGAAAATTTAGGGTTTTCATGCAATTAACCTCTAAACTTCGCAAAATATCAAACATGGAAATGTAATCAAGGCATCCAATTTTCAGATCTAACCATGAATAATCAGAAAGGATGTTCACGTCGGGTTCACCAAAATGTAAAGCGGAAAATCGTGAGCGAACCCTAAGTGTTCCCCCCACCACTCCAAGGAGAGAGAAGGGAGAGTCACTAGGGTTGACGGTTTTCACTTAGGGGAGACTTTGCATTCAAAAGAGGGGTTGAAACCCACAAGATCCAATCCCACACAATGCAAGATTGGATGCTAAATGAGTTTCAAGGGTTAAGACAGCAAGGCTACCCTCTTTTATAAAGAATGTAGATAGAAGGATTAAGCTAGGAATGCATGAAAAGCGAGAAAGATTCACTTATAAACAGAGATAGGAATATAGGATGAAGCTGCGGACCTGGAATTAGCAGTAAAATGTCGAGGCAGCACTGTCCTGCAAATTTGAGCGAAAGTTGACGGGACGATGGCGCCTGGCGTGCACACGGTCCTCCGAAAAATCCGCGAAACGAAGGGGGATCTGTTCGTCTCTGCACAAGGATTCCAGATCTTCAATTACAGCCGCGTACCTACAACCTACACATAGAAAAGAGAGGATGATTGGGGGGTTAGGGATTAGGGGTTTGCCCTTAGGTCAAACCCCAGTTTTGGAATTAACCAAGAAATGAGAATGTTGTAAATGTAAATGATTGTAATGTAAAACAAGTACTAGTACCTTGTTGTAAGAATGTTTGTATTCTTACATGCGAAGGTGTAAATGTTGTTGCATGTTGTATGTTGTGTGTGATATGTGATCTCCTCTTCAATGGTTGAATCCTTGTCTTGAATGCAACACTTATCCTTGAATGGAGACTTAGAATGCTCAATTGCTTGAAGGAATGCTTGAATGTTTGAATATCGCTTCCGCCCTTTTTTCCATCTCCCCAAAATGGGAGAGGAAATGTAGTTTATATACTTGTCAATTAGGGTTAAAAGACTGATTTTTTCGACCTTGGGCCGACTAGGAAACATTATTTTCCAATTTGCAAACTAAAAGACCCGAAGCCCCATAAGAGACTGGGCCCAAAATAAGGCCAGGGACCAGGGCGCTGAGCGCCATGGTCCTGGGGGACCAGGGCGCTGAGCGCCATGGTCCCACCTCCAGGGACAGCAGGGTGCAAGGAGGATCAGGCCAGGGTGCTGAAAAATGCAGTTTTTGGTGTCATAAACAAGTTTCGGGGTCTCCATTCAGGTTCAGTGTTGCATCGCCATCGTGAAGACCCAAATGCAGTCGAAATTGCAAGTGTCGCAATTTTAGGATGCTACAAACTGTTTGGACTGTAAATGCGACTGTTTGGACTGAAAGAGCTAATCTGGTGTGAAACTTGTAAATTTGACAATTTGAAGTTTGAGTTTACAATTTTTGTTGTATTTCAATGGATGATATCTTGATTTGACTTACAAACACAAAAACTAGATTGTATTTTTTTCCCAAATGACACATAAAGTGTATGTTCAAGAAGCTTTAAAGAAAGCCCAAGTTTTCATGGGTTTTGAACAATTGAAAAGACATCATTCAATCTATCCTAAGGAGATTGGCTTCATTATTAGTTCTTAGCCCACACTTGGTACCTTGTCATCTCACACAACCTTGTCACCCCCTAAAGGATGCCCGTGTTTTTGCCTTTGCGAGAGCTAGTGGAGTCCCATTATGATCCTAGCAATAAGGTCTCAAAAGGGGAGTTCGCACATACACTCAAGAGGGGCATATGGTGAGTATCTTAAGGGGAGATTCTTCCCCCTACATGCACTAAGAATTTAATAATGTTCGGAGGTAAACCAGGTAGCTTCTAATTTTAATTAGAACTAGTAAGGGATCCGTTCGGTGTGTCGGGATATAAACTCAATTAAGAGGTCTCCCAGCCTTGAAAACCAAGGTTTGATATACCTGAAGGTATAGAGGAGAGTTATTCCCGAATATTGTCATTGGCTTGATTTTCATCAAATCATGTTTATTGTATAGTAGGTTGGAGTACTTGGCATTAGTCGTTCCCCTCTCACCAACATTAATGGCTTTGGCCTTATAGGCTCCTTGAGAGGGCAGGCCCGCTAAAGATATGCACTCTTTAAAGAAAAAGATGAGTCTAGCTTTTTGATCACCTAAGAAAGGTGAGAGCATACTCTCCTATCATCAAAACACATAAGACATGTTTGTTCATTTCCATTGTAATTAGTCTATGTGCCTAATTTCACAAAAATAAGTGCAAAATCTCATGGCTACAAACAAAGTTAGTAGTTTATATTGCATTCTTTGATGGCGAAATGGTTTATGCCTCTGGTCTCTCATAGCGAAATGAATACCTACAAAACCAACAATCTGCAAATTAGATTCAGGAAAATGACAGTCCAGAAGAAGATATAAGGAATGCAAAATACAACATTTGCAAAATCAATAAAAAATTGAAACCACCATCCAATTAACCAAGAATGCCATCATATGTGCCAAGAACGCTACCAAATGGACCCAAAACGCTACTCTGCACACTAGAAATGCTACTCTACACACCAAAAACATTGTTAAACTGACTGAAAATGCTGCCAAATATACCAGAAACGCTACAGAACATACCAAAAATGCTAAGGTATAGACTGAAAACGCTAAAACAGAGAAAAACATAAAAACGGAGTTGAGAATTCTCCCATAAACGCCATTTAAGATGTCGGGATGCTACAATAGAGACCAAGAATGCGATTCAAGAGCTTGAGAGAGCTAATTTGCCCACCGAAAGAGCTAATCAACCTATCAATGAAATTTCCTGCAAGCAAACTTATTAAAGATCAAAGGGGATAGGCCCCACGGTGGGTGCCAATTAATGTGATGCTAAAAATGTGGTAAATAGAAAGGCATACACATACAATGAGACAATAAAACATAATGGAAAGCTTAATTGAAAACTAGATTAAAGATGCAAACCATAAGCCTTCCTTGAAATGTACCATTTTCCTCTATTCTTGAGGACCTTGAAGGTGTTGGATTGATTGGCTCTCAACGAAGCAATGACCTCCAAAGTGGCAACTCAAGAGTTGAGTAGCTACTTGATCATGATTGGTTATGCAAATGATATGAAATCCATGATCTAAGAAACTAGATTAACAAGCTATGATTAATCCAAAAGTCTAATTACTAGATAATTTAAATGCAAATTGCCTATAGTAATGATACTAAAAATATGAATGCAAGGGATCCTTACTGCTCCAAAATGGGGGATATTTATAGGAATTCCAAGGCCAAAGCTGAGGTGGCAAGAATCAATGGTCCAAATATGATCTGAAGATATCAAGGGCCAAGATTGAGGAATTTGGAGAAGAGGTTGGAGGAAGGGACACTTGTCATCTCTATGGTGACAAGTGTCAAGGAGCCTTGCTCCTGAAAGGGCAAGTGTCCAGGGGAGGAGGCATGTGGCAAAAGTTTTATGTGTCTCAAGGGGAGAATATCCACACCATAGGAGGTTAGGATAAGGAGATTAGAATGTGCAAGATAGGATAGGGTTAGTTAAACCCAGGGTTAGGTGGAATGGGTTAGGTTAGGGGATGGTTAGGTTAGGTGGTTAAAAGTTAGGAGCCATGTGCTCATTTGAATTTAGAAATTCAAATAATTTGAAAAATGATAATTAATCTTAACAAACTTAAGTTTATTAATCTTAATTAGGAATTAGAAGAATTGATCAAAATGAGGGGAATTAATTAATTTAGAATTAATTAATCAAAGGGGGATATGAAATGAACTATGTAAATAAATCATGTAGATTTATTTACTAGTAGATGAATAGAGAAATTAATCAGATTGCTTGTGAATTCAATTAATTGGGAAAGGGGATTAATCAAATAACTGTGTATTTAATTATCTTCAGACCATTTTTTAGGGGTATACAATTTCTCCTGCTACTAAATCATGAATCTCAATTGTATCTACATCAATGATCGAAGGAAAATTGTCCTCAATATCTGTCAGTTTATCCTCTACAACCTGTACATTTGTGACTGTCAGAGGAATATTCTCAATTAATTTCTTATCCAAAACTCATGGATCTTCACCTAATATACCTTTACCCTTGGCATCAACCGGGATGTCTGGAATGTAAGACATAGGAGGGACTTCCAGTGATGTAAATAAATAAGGTTTATCAATAAAGAATTTTACCCATGCCTCAAGAATCTCTTTAACTATTTCATTTACTCTGTCCACCATTAAGCTAGCATGCCCGTCTCTACTCCGAAAAATTGTTTTATTTGCAAAATCAAGACACTATTGTATCTCCTTTTTGATAATTGCACCACAAGCAAACAATAATTTTGAACCTTTATATGCTTATCCTCCTCAATTGCAGACAATCTCCTAGCATCTAATTTATTATATAACTCTGTTGGAATTTTCTTTTATCTCTATTAAATCATTCTTATATATATCTAAGTATAACAAAATTGCTTCCTCAATCTCTTTTTGTTCCTTATCATCCATATGTACATAGTAATACTATATATTGCTCAAAATTCCATCCTTAATAATTTGTTCTACCAATTCATCTACAGATAACGGAGGGATAACTTTAACACTTTTATCGGATTCGAGAGCCACATCGAAGTCAAATTTATTCTTCTTACTGGGAGTGGGAGTTGTCTCTTTTATCGATTTCCTCTTCTTTGTAGGCTTCCTCTCCTTCACAGATTGCTTAGGGGCTGCCATAGAGCTGACCTTGGTTTTCTGCTTCTTTCCTTCCGCAGGCTTCTTCCTCTGAATTCTCATGTATATTTTGGGAATCTTTGGAGGTTCATCTTCAATTTCAAACTCGGAAGCAACAAGGGCTATAAAAGTTTCCAATTTCTTCCTTTTCATCACAACTTTGTCAGTTGTTGCTACTGGTGAGGCTTGAACTGCTACTGGAGAATATGACTTTGCTAGTCCAATAATCTGTTTGATTTCACTTGACATTTTCTCGATACCCTGTCCTACCTTCTTTATTTTACCTTCCCTCTTCTTCTTAATGAACCCAATTTCAACTTCAAGTTCCTTTTGTTTTGTTGTCCCAAATTTTTTCTTAGACTCATCTACTAGGGCATCTATAAGTGTCTTGGCATATAGATCCAACATCTCCGCATCAACTTCATAGCTCATCTCAGTTATCCATATCTTTCTTAGTTGCACTGCTTCCATTAAAGTTTCATCTTTCTTAACCATAAAATAAATTTCAGTAGAATATTTATCAACAATATGTTTAGGCACTATTTCCCTTAGCTTGATTACCTTCTAAAAAGCCTTGAAATATTCCCATAAGGTGGATTCTTTGTCCTATCTTAAGCTTCTTAATGCATCCTTGATTTGTTTCCCTATCGGAATGTCAAATGCCCATTACCTTTTACCGGATCTCGGGGTCTCATTTAGGAAAAAGAGTATCAAACAAACAATAAGATTACCATACCAAAATACTCCTTTCTTCTCACCTTTGATTTTTCCAAGATTCAACATTAGTTCATCACATATCCACTGGCAAAGACCATATTTCTCATTTTCTTTGATCATCTTGTGTGCAAAGTAGATACAGGAGCTAGAAACAGAGTTAAACTGGTTAGATTGAGTTACCTTATACCCAATAACCATGATAGAAAACTACATGTCCTTATCTCTGATCATGTTGATCCTCATAGACCGATTGTCAAATGTGGCACCAATTAGCTTGTTGATTTCATTGTTCAAGATTTTCTTCTTATCCGATCTCTGACCAACCTGGGGCAAACCAGTAATCGCTTGAATGGCATCCTTAGTGATTTTATGAGGCTGTTTTAGCCACATAAACTCACCATGAACATGGATCAACACATATTGGATGATTTCATCATCAAATTCGGGCTTCTCCATAATGTCAAAAAACCCTCGATCCTTTAGATGTCTGAATTCCGATTTGATTACACCATTCTTGTCCAACAATACTGGCATATACATGGTTTTCATCTCAGATGGCCCCAATTCCTCCAAAGTGTAATGAATGTATGCTCTAACATCTTCAACAAAAAGAACATCGTCGAGAACCCTAGCAAATGCACTGACTGAATCATCAACCTTCGCAATGTGAGGGTATTTCTTGAATACCGAGCATGGACAATCCTTGATATTAACCACAATAGGAGTAGCAACATCTAGCAGAGTAGGAGCAGATCCAGAAGCCATTGCAACATGAAAAAGATAGTTGAAAACAAAGAAATACCTTACAAACTTCCCCCTTGAAAAACCTTGACAATTCACTCTGAATGCACAGAAATTAGCCTAGGAATGCTCAAGATCTCTCTGAATTGCCTTCAAATCGCTCTTCTTCACTCTAAATGCTTGGTGAAGAAAAAAGAATCACTTTTTGCCTTTTAACCTATGAAACCCTAATTCCTCATTGACATAAATGCTTGTCAGCATATCATACTGGATCCAAAATTGATCATATCTATGCAAGTGATCCTTCAAACTGACTTCTCCAATGTCTGAAACAAGCTTTTAGACCAGTACCAGGGGTAATGCAAGATATGTCATTAATTTTCCTCCCCCCTAAGGCTAATGCCTTAGTTACCAAATGAGTTTCCTGCCAGTGCAAGATCATTTTCCTCTGCCAATAGAGTAATCGGGGTATTTGCTTTAGTTGGTTGATCCTCAGACTTTCTAATCCATTTCTTCTCACGCTCCTTCTGGATATCATCAACCTTTTGTTTTCCCTTCTCATCATTTCCTGTCAGTGGGTTCTTATTGTATACACTTAAAAATGGTCTGAAGATAATTAATTAAATAAGCAATTATTTAATTAATCCCCCTTCCTAATTTAATTGAATTCATTAGGCAATTTCATTAAATTCTCCCTTTCATCTAACTATTAATAAATCCAAGGATTTATTTAATAGGTTCATTTCAATAGTCCCCTTTTGATTAATCAATTCAAATTAATTAATCTCCTCCCCCCACTTCAATCAATTCTTCTAATCCACTAATTAATTAAAACAAATCAATTTATGAGTTGTTGAGAATTAATTAGTCTTTTCCTATTATTTGAATTTTTAAATTCAAATTACCCACATGCCTCCTAACTTCTAACCACCTAACCTAACCATCCCTCTAACCTAACCCATTCCACCTAACCTTGGGTTTGCCTAACCCTATCCTATATTGCACATTCTAACCTCCTTATCCTAACCTCCTATGGTGTGGATATTTTCTTCTTGAGACACATGGCACTTTCACCACTTGTCTCCTCTCTTGGACACTTGCCTTTTTATGAGAAAAGATCCTTGACAATTGTCACCACAGAGATGACATGTGTCTCTTCCTCCAACCTCTTCTTCAACCTCCTCCAATTTCACCCTTGATATTTTCAAACTCAATCTTGACCATTGATTCCTGCCACCTCACCCCTAGCCTTAGAAATCCTATAAATATCCCCCATTTTGGAGCAATAAGGATCCCATCTCATAGAAATTTAGGCATTGTTACTATAGCAATATCCATTCTAGCATATCATTTGAGCATTGCTATTATAGGCAATTGCATCTTAGATTTAGTTTAATTTGATCATTTTCTAGCATAATTGTTGAATCATGTAGCTTAATCAATCTCTTTTTTAGCTTAATTGCATCATCATCATAGCTTAATCATGCATATCATTAGCTTAATTAGTCTCTTGGATAAATCTAGCATAATCAATCTCATCTTTTCCTATCATTATCATTTCAAATCCCCCATCTAGGTGTAGTCAAGTCACTGGGATTGCTTATCCAGATCTGAGAGCAAATCCATACTCGCATCTCTCAAGAGGTGATAGGTTGCTTTGTCATGGTTCATCTTTGTTTGTTTATTATTTGTTAACCATGCTTTTAATGATCTATTGAGTATTTTGTGTTGCAGCTGTAGGTATCACACTTCACAGGCACGACATTTTGGCACCCACCGCGAGGCCAGAAATCTCTTTTTGGCCTCTCAAGCATCATCAAATCTTCATTTATGGCCGAGTCAAAATCAAAATCTCGTACGAGCCCCTTTTCATCCTCATACGAGTTCCTTTGTGTACTCAGACGAGGACTCTTTCTAACTCGTATGATCTTTTAAGGAGACTAGATTGTCGTACAAGCTCCATTTTGCACTCGTACGGTCACGAAAGGATACTCGTATGGTCAAGTAAATTGTGTCATATGAAATTTTGCTTCTATGTTTTCAAAGCAGATTGCATTTTAGGGGTTTCAAGCTTCAATTTGATCATTACTAATGCTAACCCTAGTTTGTTTGTGAGTTTTTCGACAGCCAAAATGTTTTTTTGTAGGACGATTGTCAAAGATTACACTTGTCAAAGCTTAATTTCAAAAAAACACATCATGACTACTAATGCATCTATTTTGCAAGTTGCCTTGGAGGACTCAACTAAACTCTATGTCTTCTTTAAATTTTCTAGGCACACTTGTTTTTGCTAATGGAAATGAACAATCATGTTTTATGTGTTTTAATGATAGGCGAGTATGCTCTCACCTTTCTTAGGTGATCAAAAAGCTAGACTCATCCTTTGCTTTCATTAGTGCATATCTTTAGTGAGTCTACCCTCTCGAGGAGCTAATAACTCTTAGCCATTAAGGTCGGTGAGAGGGGAACAACCTAAGTGGGAACGGCTAACGCCAAGTAATCCAACCCACTATAAAATAAATGTGATTTGATGAAAATCAAGTCAACGAAAGTGCTCGGGAATAGCTCTCCTTCGTACCTTTGGGTATATCAAACCTTGGTTTTCAAGGCTGGGAGACCTCTTAATTGAGTTTATACCCCGACATGCCAAACGAATCCCTTACTAGTTTTGGTTAAATTAGAAGCTACCTGATTCACCTCCGAAAGGGTGATAATATTTGTGCAAGAGAGATAGTAACTCTCCCAAGACACTTGCCATATCGTGCCCCCATTAGTGTTTGGAGTTGAATAATACGGCGTTGAGAATCCATTACGTCAGACTCAGCAATCGTATTCAAATTAGCTATTGGGTGTGTACCTAAGCTTGCAAGCAAAGGTTTTCTCTCTCATCCAACTTCCTTAGGTAGCGTAATGTGCTTGAGGTCACTTATCATATCGCGTGTTTGTTGTGTATTCATACCTAAAACAAGAAAATCAGGCATTTAAAACTGGAAAACAAAAGCAAAACATCAAACTTCAATGATCAAGAATCTATCCAAATAACATTTTTTACCTTTGTTATATCTTGAGTCATATGAGCTTGTGTTTTGTCATACGAGCCTTCTCATTTATCATTTTTCTGAGTAGTTTTTATCGTATGATTCCTCTGGTTTATCGTTTTGTCGTACGAGTTCTCTAGTTTATTGTTTTGATCAATAAGTTTTATCATACAAAGCCTCTGGTTTATCGTTTTGATCAGTGGGAATTGTTGTACGATCTTGTGCTTTGTCTTATGAGATTCCTGATTTATCGTATGGTTCTGTATGTATTGTCGTCTGAAGCTACTTAAACTATTGTACGGGTTTCTATCTCTGTTGGTCCAAAGTTGTCCTCTTACACATCTTTTTTAGGTCTGTCATATTTGCTTGGTCAATTTGCAATGATCATAAACACCTATTATCTTTCATTTTATGCTTAGATTGTCTTCTTGGTTAGCTTGGTCAAGTTATCATTTGTCAGATTGGACTCTAGACATAGACACCTCAAGATTTTCAAGTGCTCATATTCAACAAGTTCAAGATCTAAACACCTCAAAGTGCATTATCACCCCCTTTGATAAAATGATCACTCAAACATAGTTTCTCATTAGGATCTATCATCCTCTATCATGAAACTACAATGATTGGTCAGAATAATCTTGTCCCACATCGTAGGGTATATCGTTCCTACTGGACTTGGTTTTTATCAAATCATCATCATTGCACTCCTAAACCGAAGATCAAAAATCTTGCAAACTTTTAAACATTTGAATCATCTTTTCGTGTCATATCGCTCTATCACATTTATGTTGACAATTGATCACTTATCGAAATAAATTTTAGACAATCGAATCCTAGCACAATATCTAACACACGAGTATGCATGTTATAACTAGAGCTCAGAGACAAAAGATCGCAAAAACAAAAATTGAAACATTGGAAATAACGGAAGAGATTAGAACCATGGAACATGAAGATGAAATACAAGTTGAAGGAGAAATAACATAACAAAATATCAGAGACATCAAAAAATATCCTCAATTTGATAAATTTATGCAAAAATTATTGGAGGGAGAAAAAGAAAAATATTTCCTAATGTTAGCAAAATCCGGTGCTACAGTTCCCCAAGATTTTGATGTGAACAAATTGACACAAAAGAAAAGTGACCCTCCCCCTAATAGCGAAAAATCTGAGGATATTTTGGTCTCAAAATGAATGACACGTCAATTCCTAGTAACACCAAAACCAATGAAGAAACTTACATTCCTAAAAGAGATGACGTGGAAATTCTAAATAACTTTCAATCCAATGAAGATACAAGAAGGACTAGAGATGATACAAGAAGAGATCCAGATCCTCCTAGAATGCAAAATCATGGTTATGCAAGAACAAATCATGTTGATAATCCTATCACAACTCTCACACTACAAATACAAACACTGCAAACACAAATTCAAGATATGCAGAGAGGAAATGTTAGAAGGTATTCACTTCAAGAAAATTGTCCTTATCCATTCAACATAAATCTAAACATGATACCATTTCCTATAGGTTGTGAAACTCCTAGATACGAAAAATATGATGGAAGCACTGACCCTCAAGATCATATATGAGAATTTTGCACAATGAGTATGGAGTTTGCACATGAGGATACCTACTTGATGAGATTATTTCCAAAAAGCTTAACTGGACTAGCTATGGAATGGTTCTCCAAACTTCCACCTGGAATCAGATCATTCTCATAATTGGTGGATAAGTTTGTTTCACAATACTCTTACAACATAAAACATGAAGTAACAATGCTAGACCTATGTAATGCCAAACAAAAGAGTGGAGAACCTTTCATGACATTTTTATAGCGATGGAGACGGTTAGCTTCATGATATCCTCATACAGTGCCAGAGTATGAAAAAATGGACATATTCATCGACAACCTAAATGATAAAATGAGTTATTATCTAAAAATGCAAGGAAATCAAAGTTTTGGAAAGATGATTGATAATGGAATCAGAATGGAGGAAGCCATGATAAAGAAAGGTGAGTTGAAAATATACAAAGAAGGATTCCATCCTCCTAACAACAACAACAATAACAACAACCACAATGATAAGCCAAAGTTTTGGAATAGAAATTGAAATGTCGTCAATGATGGAATAGTGGATAAAAACAATGTGAAACCAAAGAAACCAGTTTTTAATTTATCCCACCACTCAGCAACGGCTCAGCAAAAAAATCGTCACCAAAAAGCAACTATCAAAAATTTCTTTCGAAGACAATTTACAAACAATGGTGAACCCCTTGGATCCGCACTAAAGACACTTATCGCAAACAAATTGATTACTTTGCCAGAAGAAAGCAACTGCGAACCTCAAGTAAAACCACCTTGGTGGAATGATAGCCATTATTGTGATTTCCATCGAAACAAGGGACATCACACAGATAATTATCAGCAGTTGAAACATGTCATCCAAGATTTGATTGATAATGGAGTAATAACGGTGGATGGACATACGACAAACGAATCTCATACAACTTTTAAAACTCTGCTTTCAAACTATGAGAAGGGTGAATCATCAACAACATATAATGGTAAGGGTAAAGCGAAGGTAAACTACGCTCACACATATGATAATGTGGCTAATGTGATTGTAGTTAAAGAAAAGAAAAATCAAGACCCTGCTCATGCTATCACAAGAAGCAAAGCTAAAGTTGTTTTGTCAGGTCCTAAAACAAACACATCATCCACTGCAAAACAATACAATCTAGTGGAACAATTGCAAAAAACGCCCACCCAAATATCCATCTTAGAACTTTTAAAGCTTTCACCTGCACATAAAGAAATTCTAGAAAGAGCATTAGTAGATACAACAGTGTCTAAAGATCTAGATATAGATCAATTCCAAACTATGGTAGGACACCTCACAACCCCTCACTGCTTATCATTCACCGAAGAAGATAGCATGTCCTTGCAACATCCCCATAATGCTCCCTTGCATATAGAAGTCATCATTCATAAGACACGAGTTAAACGTGTCATAATAGATGGAGGAGTTGGCTTAAACATTTTCTCTTTGAGTCTAGTCCACGCTCTAGGTTATTCAGAAGATGTAGTTGATCCTTGGAAAAAGATCACCATAAAAGCCTATGATGAAGAAGAATGTTCCTCTAAAGGAATTGTGATGTTACCCATCAGAGTGGGACCTTTATAGAAAGACACAACATGCCAAGTTCTAGACTTGGACTTATCATACAACATACTCTTGGGAAGACCCTGGATACATGACATACAAGTTGTTCTATCAACATATCATTAGTGCTTAAAGTTTCCCTACAACGGGCAGGAAATCAGGATCTCGGCAGATTAAAATCCATTTCAGTATTATAGTAATCTCAAACCAGCTCAAGAAGTCATTGTTCCTCATAATAGGGAGGCATCATCTTCAAACACACAATCTAAAGAAAAATCATTTGCCTCAATTTTGTCAAGTATGGAAAAACAAATGCAGCTAAGAGATTGAGGGAATGGAGAATATTCAATATCACAATTACCCCTTTCTCCTAAATCCTTTGAAAAACCATCAAACTCTAAACAACAACCAATTGTGAAACATCTTTCGATATTTGATGGAGCATTTGCTAGTGTTGGAACCTTATCAGAGGAAACAAAAGACAAAGATGTACTACAGTGGCTATACAAGGATGAAGAAGTTCAACAAAAGATCAACAATGTCTGCATACCTACGGAAAAGTATAAAAAAGGATTTAACATCCTCTAGAAAAATGGGATACACTGGAACAGGTCCTATAGGGAAAAGAAAAGAAGGTATATCAGAACCTATCCAACCTTACACTCAACAAGCTACAGACAAAAAGGGCTTAGGATATGGACAAGTTACTCTACTCGAAGACACATCTTTTAGCCAACAACAAGAGGAATATGAAAATAGACAAGAATAACTGGCAATTTAAAGAGAAGAAACATCAGCTAAGCAACAAACACAAGCAAACATGAAATGGGAAAAGAAGCAAGCTTCAAATCAACAAAAAAAAAAAACTAAAAGCACCTCTCAAGCAGCCTTAAATCTCAATCAAAACAAGCATGAACCTAGTACTAATCAAGGAGAGCTCATAGCAAAGCTGGCAGAACACAATCTTAGTCCTAAAGAGGTTGAATATGAAAGAAGAAAGGATATAACAAAAGATGAAGAAACAAATCAAATACTATATGAACAAATCTGTAGATTGCAGGCTACAAGTGATACAGATTCTAATGAATGGGAATGGGATTCCTATCACTCCAAAGAATCAGCTGAAGAAAATTGCTTTGAAGGAGATGTAGGAGTCAATGTAGTTCACACGTATGCAGGGCAAATGTTAGGAACTAGTTCACTTGAATTAGAATCACATTTGGTTGACTTGGACTTAATTGAGGACGATCAGGAACTCCTTGTGCGAGGTCATTCTGATGAGAGTATCATTCTAGACATCGACATGCATATTGAAAACTTTGATACATCCATCATGACCCTTGATACTCTTGAAACATCTCAACCTGAGGACCCCCTACCTCTAATCCACCCTGAACTTATTGATTGGGAAAATGAAGGACATAATTCCATTGATACCTTTCTGAATGACCACGCCATATATGTATAACTTAACGCAATTGAACCCACAACAACTCTCACTAGGAATTTCAGCAACACATCTTCCAGTCAAGTGGGTACCAAATCTCCTAGTCGCAAAAAGAAAATTAAAGAAAACAATATCAGGTCTAATGCTGAAAAACATTTCTTGGCAACATTAGATCAGGAAAAAGTAAAAAGAAAGGATGCATCTAATGGTGAAAACCTCCTTGAGGCACCAGAAGATGGGAGATTTGACACTTTACCTGCACACTATCAAGAAAGGTCATCAATTTTGATCGAACCAACAGAGGCAATTAACATTGGGACAACAGAGCAACCAAAGATCTTACATCCAACAACTTCTCTATCAAAAGAAGAAATGCAACAATATGTGGAATTCTTCAAACAAAGGCAAATCAATTTTGCCTAGTCATATGCAAACATGTCGAGGTTTGATCCAGAGCTTATCATGCATCACTTAAATGTCAATCTAGGAGCCAAACCAGTTAAACAGAAATTAAGAAAAATGCATCCACATATCGCTCTCCTGGTCAAAGCAGAACTAAAGAAATTATTGGATATAGGACTCATCAGACCTGTAGCATATCCTCAATGGGTATCCAACATCGTTCATGTTTCAAAACCAGATAAAAGAATCAGAATGTGGACAGACTTCAGAGATCTTAATAACGCATTTCCAAAGGATGACTTTCCTTTGCCTAACATTGACATCATTGTAGATTTAACTGCTAGACACTCCATGTTTTCTCTAATGGATGGTTTCTCTGGATACAATCAGATTAAAATAGCACCTGAAAATCAAGAAAAGACAACTTTCACATGTCTGTGGGATACTTTCTGCTGGAACGTCATGCCTTTTGGACTAAAGAATGCAGGTGCTACATATCAAAGAGCTATGACAACAATATTCCATGGCATGATGCATACATTCATGTAGACTATGTGGATGGCATCTTGGCCAAATCATACAACAAAGAAGACCATATAGGAATACTAGAAAATATCTTTGACGGGTTATAAGAGTATAAGCTACGACTCTATCCTAAGAAATGTGCCTTTGGTATCACTTTAGGCAAGCTATTGGGATACATTGTTTCAGCTAGAGGTATCAAAGTAGATCCAGCTAGGGTCAAAGCAATCATGGAAATGGCATCTCCCAAAAATATCAGTCAACTCAGACCACTCCAAGGAAGACTCCAGTCAATCAAAAGATTTGTTGCTCAACTGGCAGATAAATGTCAACCATTTACTCATCTATTACACAAAAATATTCATTTCAAGTGGGGCCATCAATGTGAGGACATATTCAACAAGATCAAGGCCTATCTCATGCAACCACCTGTTCTAATGTCACCAATTCCAGGAAAACTGTTCTTACTCTATGTATCGATCACTGAAGCATCATTAGAAGTTCTTCTTGCATAATAGGATAATGAAGAAAAATAACGAGCCATCTACTACATCAGCAGAACATTAGTGGGATACAAGCTCAACTATTCCCCAATAGAAAAAGCTTGCTTGGCAGTAGTTTTTGCTTTTCAAAAATTAAGACACTCTCTACTATCTCACTCCATGAAGTTGATAGCTAAAATCGATCCTTTGAAGTATTTACTCAGCAAGGCAACATTAACAGGATGATTAGCAAAATGGATCATGATCCTAAGTGAGTTTGATATTGAATATATAGACATAAATGTTATCAAGGGGCAAGTCATTGCAGACCAACTAGCCAAGGCACCGCTTCAAGATAATCATCCTTTGTAGATTGAGTTTCCTAATACTGATATCCTAACGGTCACCACAAAAACATGGCAATTATACTTTGATGGTTCATATACACAACATGGATCGGGAGCAGGTATTCTATTCATCACACCACAAGCTCATACAATTCTGAAAGCATACAAATTAAGCTTTCAATGCAGCAACAACACAACATAGTATGAAACTTTATTTACAGGTATCAAAATGGCTATAGAATGAAACATTACACAACTTCAAGTCTTTGGAGACTCTCAGCTCGTCATCAATCAAATCAATGATGATTATCAAACAAAGGACAAAAGGTTAATGCCTTATAAAAAGATGGTTTATGATATCAAGAAATACTTTGTAGAAATAACTTTCCAACAGATTCCAAGGAATGACAACAAAGCACCAGATGTCATGGCTACACTTTCTTCTCTCCTTTAGACATAGGAAAATCAGCAGCGTTATGAATTCCTAGTGGAAGAGTTGTTTTACCTTGCTCATAATTGTCTTGATTCCCAAACTATCTATCACCTTGTTGTGCATGATTCCTCCCATTATGGCCAAACTTATACATACCTGAAAGATAACACCCTACCTCCTGACTTATCAAAAAATTAAAAGAGAAACTTTATTCGCCAATCCTCCCATTTTACTCTTGTCATGGATACCTTGTTTAAATGAGGTTTAGATGGTACTCTTTTAAGATGTATCAAACAAGAAGAATCTAAGAAGGCCTTACATGAAGTCCATAACAATATTTGTGGCACTCATTCAAGCTTACCCTTTCGAAAAAACTCATACACTTGGGTTATTATTGGCTGACTATGGAACGAGATTATTTTCAGATAGCTAGAACATGCAAACAATGTCAAATCCATGGGAATTTGATTTATGTACCAACACAAGAACTTCATGATTTGGCAACATCTTGGCCTTTTTGTCAATGGGGTCTTGATCTAGTAGGAAAGATAAATCCTTCTTCATTTGATGGTCACAAATTCATCCTTGTCACTATAGAATATTTCACAAAATGGATTGAGGCAGTACCTCTCACAAAATATCATAGGAAAACAAATTATTGCCTTTATATTGAACTACATCATCTGTCATTATGGAATACCCATGATCATTATCATTGATAATGGACGACCGTTCAAGAATCAGGATGTACAAGAATTATGTGAAAAATTCAAGATCCAACACAGATTTTCCACACCCTACTATCCACAAGGGAATGGGCAAGCAGAAGCATCAAACAAAACTATTTTGAAAATCCTCAAAAAAACAGTGAATGATGCTGGAAGAGATTGGCATATTCAATTGAACCCTGCTCTATGGGCCTACCGTACCAATATCCGCACACCAATAGGTGCCACACCTTTCTCTCTTGTTTATGGATTAGAAGCAATACTACCAATAGAAGTAGAGATACCCTCTCTACGAGTATCATTAAAAGGTCTTATCTCAGAGGAAGAACAACAAGTATCTAGATTGCAGGAGTTAGAATTGATCCATGAAAGAAGACAAAATGCCTTTGATCATTTAAAGGTATATCAACAAAGAATGTGCCGAATTTATAATCACAGGGTCAAAATGAGAACATTTCAAATTGGGGAACTAGTACTAAAAGAAAATCCACGCAACCAAGCAGATCGAGAAAAGAAAGGAAAGTTTGAACCAAACTAGTTAGGTCTGTTTATAGTCACAACAATATTTGGGTCAGGAGCATATCAGCTATCAACACGGGACGGAGGTCAACTCGACAAACCCATCAATAACATGAATTTGAAGAATTTTTATGTCTAAAAAAATAGAAAATGCAAAAATAGTGAAAAAGCAGAAAAAACCAAAAACAGTGAAAAAGCAGAAAAATCCAAAAACAGTGAAAAAGCAAAAAAATCCAATTACATTGAAAAGCAGAAAATCCCCCCCAAAAAAATCAAATATGAGAAAAAGTGCAATAAAAACAGATAGTGAAAACTTGGCAAACAGGCGTTATCTGTCAGCTAGCTCTTCCATCTATTAGTTCATGCATCCTTTCTCTTGCATTCATTCAGTGATGTTCATATTCATAATAAAGCCTTGTACATACACAGGTATCCCAGGTGGCTTCTTGCCATGGTTTAAATCTTTGGGAATATCATAATGAATTTGTTTCTAGGCTTGGGGAAAAATCTTGCACCTAGCTAGGGGCAAAAATTTTTGATCATTTTGAGCTTAATCAAACAGGTAGAACAACAGTTAGACAACTCTTATCAAGCAAAAAAATTGAGACATATCCAACATTGAACATGATATCAAATTATCAACCATCAAACTATCACAAAGTCAGTATAAGCACACAGATGATATCTTTTGGATAATGATGTTAACATGATTGTTAAATTTTTCTATCTTAATTTTTGCTATCATGATTTCTGAGTGACTCCAGGATGTCTTTGACTAGAGAAACAAGGAAGGAACATGATATTTTTCTTGTCTGTTGTCGGTAAATTAATCATTGATATGTGCAAATTTGTCTCGGGACATGATCATCAGAGTATCATCAAAGACATTTTTTATTTGCGTATTGAAATGGTTAATACTGCATGTTTTATGCAAGCAACACTCAGGTCATCTCGGTTCAATTATACCTTGATGCTTGTGCTAACTTGCCATATCAAAATCCAGGAAAGTCATGCTTAGGTCATTATGGTTTAATTATACCATTGATGTTTGCACTTACTTCCCACATTTAAAAAATCTCAATGATGACAAAATGCAATAACCCGGTGACTAGTCCGGTCGTAGCTTTGCATTTAGCTTGCATTTCATTCTTGCATGGGATCCCACATGCTTGTTTTATCCAAGGTTAAATCTATCGCAGAAATAATCAAGGTATCATCATAAGTGTATACACAATTAGAATGATGACTCATCTCTCTCCAGATCTTGTAGACTCAGCGAAAATCTTATACTCTGCCCTCAACAGAACCAACATCATCATATCTAAATTTTCCTACAACTTGATATCAACAAACTGTCAGTTCTTCATCCAATCAATCTTATTAATTCTATCAATCAATCGCATCTCAATAGATCCTATCATGTCTTATACAGGATGTATCTTTCCTAAAACCAGACGTTTTGATCATGTCTTACACAGGATATATCATTCCTGAAACCAGACGCTTTGATCATCTTTGTCTTATACAGGAGGTGTCATTCCTAAAACTAGACTGAATCTTGATCTTATCAATCTAATCAATCAAGCTAATCATAGAACTTGCATTTTCATCAACCACAGTTGCAGACATCGAATCATTTCTAATCGGGATATCAATTTCGCAAAAATCCAAACACTCCAAAGGTCAATTACCTCAATTGATCTCCCGAGGGGGCATCATCATACCGCAATTTATCAATCAATGTCTGGGGAATCCTATCGAACCAATATCATCATCAAAATGAGATTATTCTTTGAATCAACGCGTCATCACACCTTGCTTCAAATAGGGGCAAAATGTATACACCTAAAAATGGTCTGAAGATAATTAATTAAATAAGCAATTATTTAATTAATCCCCCTTCCTAATTTAATTGAATTCATTAGGCAATTTGATTAAATTCTCCCTTTTCATCTACTTATTAATAAATCCAAGGATTTATTTAATAGATTCATTTCAATAGTCCCCTTTTGATTAATTAATTCAAATTAATTAATCTCCTCCCCCACTTCAATCAATTCTTCTAATCCTCTAATTAATTAAAACAAATCAATTTATGAGTTGTTGAGAATTAATTAGTCTTTTCCTATTATTTGAATTTTTAAATTCAAATTACCCACATTCCTCCTAACTTCTAACCACCTAACCTAACCATCCCTCTAACCTAACCCATTCCACCTAACCTTGGGTTTGCCTAACCCTATCCTATCTTGCACATTCTAACCTCTTTATCCTAACCTCCTATGGTGTGGATATTTTCTTCTTGATACACATGGCACTTTGGCCACATTTCTCCTCTCTTGGACACTTGCCCTTTTATGAGCAAAGCTCCTTGACACTTGTCACCAGAGGGATGACAAGTGTATCTTCCTCCAACCTCTTCTTCAACCTCCTCCAATTTCACCCTTGATATCTTCAAACTCAATCTTGACCGTTGATTCCTGCCACCTCACCCTTGGCCTTGGAAATCCTATAAATATCCCCCATTTTGGAGCAATAAGGATCCCATCTCATAGCAATTTATGCATTGTTACTATAGGCATATCCATTCTAGCATATCATTTGAGCATTGTTACTATAGGCAATTGCATCTTAGATTTAGTTTAATTTGATCATTTTCTAGCATAATTGTTGAATCAGGTAGCTTAATCAATCTCTTTTCTAGCTTAATTGCATCATCATCGTATCTTAATCATGCATATCATTAGCTTAATTAGTCTCTTGGATCAATCTTGCATAATCAATCTCATCTTTGCCTATCATTATCATTTCAAATCCTCTGTCTATGGGTAGTCAAATCACTAGTATTGCTTATCCAAATCTGAGAGCAAATCCATACTCGCATCTCTTAGGAGGCGATAGGTCACTTTGTCATGGTTCATATTTGTTTGCTTATTATTTTCTAACCATGCTTGTAATGATCTATTGAGTGTTTTGTGTTGCAACTGCAGGTATCACACTTCATATGCACGACACTTGCTTCCGCAAAATTTAGCAATATGTCCTACTTTGTTACATGCATAGCAAGTGACATTGTTCTTTTGAATTTCCTTGTTGTAACCTTGATCATTTCTTGACCTACATTGATTAGCCATATGCCCAAACTTTCCACATGCATGACATTTCACATTCATTCTACAATTTGTTGTCCTATGACCATACTTTTTGCAATTGAAACACTGACCAGTACTAGAATTATTATTCGGATTGACTTTATTTCTGCATTGACTCGCCATATGACCAAACTTATTGTAAACAAAACATCTACCATTAAATTTATGTGAATTGTTTTGCCTTACTAGTGATCTTTGGTTCTGGTTGACTGGTGGATTTTCTTGATTTGTAGTACCAGAGCTTTCTCCATGCTCAAATCCAAGACCTCTAGTGTCTCCATTATGCCTTTGATCCTTCAATAATTCAACAAGCTTTGCAAAACTAGCCTTAAACTTGTCTTTGTATTCATTTGCAACATCCAGATCTCCTCTTAGGACTGTCACCATTCTTTCCAACCTTGCTCATTATTTTGGGATTGTACCAATTCAGTTCTCAACATATCATTCTCATGCGCCAACCTAATGCATTCTTCAAATTTGTCTTTTAGAGATTTGGCAAGATTTTCTTCATTCTTCTTCGGGTCTTCAATCTCCTTGGACATCCTCATGGTTAGGGCATGCATTTCATTCTTCATGACACCATTCTCTTAACTCAGCTTCTGACATAGTTCCTTAAGGGCATTTTTCTCTTCATCATCCTGATTTTGTAAGAGTTCCTTCCTTTTGGCTTGAGTAGATGATAACCTCTCTTGTAGGGTAAGGATGAATTCATTTGCAAAATTCAACTCATCTTGTAGCTTCATGTTCTTCAATCTTTCAGAATCATAGTCTTCAAGTGCTACTTCAAGTTCTTTCTCTATATTCATCTCCATGGATTCCAGATTCAGGATCTTCCTCAAGTTGTTAGACTTATTTCGAGGCACCAGGCTCTGATACCAATGGTTGGAATCTAAGAAAACTGAGAGGGGAGGGATGAATCAGTGTTCTACCGGTATGATTAATTTTAACCTTATTAACCAAACAACTTAGTAACTGATATGCATAAAAGCAAATAACAGCAAGTGCTAATAATGCAACCATAAGGATCAACACCATAACACGTAGATTTATATGTGGAAAACCTCAAAGAGGAAAAACCACGGTAGGATTGGTGACCCACAATATCTATCCACTAGCCAAATGAATAAATATTACAAAAGGGGCCTGCACATGCAGGAAGACACATTGCTCATCACAAAGGAGCCTCACTGACTACAGATTCAAAATACTGAATTACAAACAAAATCTAAACTCTAAATGTGTATCCGGTATGCTGGATGAGTTCTGGTTTAAGAACTATCTGTATCAGTTAACACTGTCTCCTTCCTTACCGATAACCTAATTTTATTTCCAATCCACTTGAAAAATAACCAAGGCCGACTACAAATCATTACATTTGCATTTTGTCAATCAAGATCTCACTCGCATAATATCACATAACCTATCATATCTATATCTCCAAATTAACCTAACTGGATTGACTTATATACCCTTTACATACATAAACATGAATGCCTTACTGTAGCGTCGTAAATTGTACGCACTTGCTAGGGTGGTACAATTTCACACCTAGTTTAGCACCCGCCTTGGCGCATTTTGCATTTTGCATTGCATTTCCCCTTTAGCACTTAATTAATTAAATTAATTAGGTCTAAGGTCCTATTATATCACCTCCCATATCATAAAGTTGGGCCCTTTTCATTAAAGTGTGCCCCTTTCATTTTATTCCTCCAATACATCATTTAATCAAAAACCCTAATTAGGTCCTATTTCGAACTTGGGGGCTTGATTTCGGGGGTCAAAACATCTTGAAATCACCTGTAACTTCGAGATTCTCTCTAAAATCATCATATCTGACGGCCCTGAAAATTTGGTGAAAAGTTGTCGGGACCATGGCGCCAAGAGAGGACCATGGCGCCCGAAGTGCACATGGTCCCAGACATTTTTCCCGAAATTTTAGGAGCACGACCCAATCATAAAATAAATCTTAACCCCAAGAAATTGGTGGGAGATTCAATCTCTAGGTCACCAAAAGTTGAAATTAAGACCTAGGGTTTCATATATAAGAGCTCTCTTTCTTCATTTGAAAGGATCTGAATTTTTGGTTTTCAAGGACCTTCTATGCAGCAAAAGAGCAGATCTTTGAAGACTTCAACAACATTCAACATCCATCCACCAAGCATCCATCAATTTCATTCATCTATTTAGGGCTTTGAAGGCATTGAAGAGCAATAAGGGATCACCGACTGAAGATTGGCTTGTACCCCTCCCTTGGGGTTGGGTATGATTTCATGTTGTTTTCATGTCTTTGCATAAGCTTCAACATATCATTGGTATTCATGCTTTAGATCACTTTGCATCTTGATTTGGAGCATTTACATTATCATTTACAAGCAATTAGGGTTTACTTTCTAGGTTGCTCTAGTTTGCTTACTTGCATTTTAGGATCTTGCACACACACAAGGTCTGCACACACATTACTGTTACAATACTACTTGGCTATTCATGGAGGTGGAAATCACTGAAGCGGGGGTTTGACTAAGGCAAAACCCTATATAGCTGCCTACAACCCTTTTCAGATATAAGTGCAGATTTTTGAATTCGAAGGACGTCGCAAGTTGCAGATCCGACGGAAGCGGACCGAGACAGAACTTCACACCAAATTGCAGAGCAGAAAGCTAGGACAGGGGCGTGGGGCACCCTGGTCCTACCAGGACAGGGGCGCTGGGCACCCTGGTCCCTGGGACAGTGGCGTTGGGTGCCCTGGTCCCTCTGATCAAACAGCAAGTTTCAGCATTTTTCTGACAGCTTTTCAGGTTGCAAAACAATAGTTTCAGGAGCAGAATCAGGAAAGTGGCGCCCACGCCCCCGTCCTGAACATTTCCACTTAGATTTTAACTCCGGGTACGCATCTGCACTCTTGTTTTTTCCTGGTGTTTACAGCTTTCCATTGTTTAGTTTCAATTCTGCAATCTTGTTATTAGTTCATACTTGCACTTTGGGGTTAGGAATTGAACTTGCATCATTCTATCTATCATCTACAACAAAGGAATAGAAATCCTAATAGGTAGCTCGTGGCTCTCTCTTCCACAAAAAGAAGTAGCCAATTGTGTGATACCTCTAGGCTCTTTCGTATTCCACAAATGTGTGTCAAAAGGTAGGATTAGGGCATGTTGGCCTAGTCTCGCTTTTTCCCCTACACATTTTGGTGAACCCGACATGAACTCCAATCTTCTCTAATTCTGATTTATGTTTTCAAATTTGAGTGTTTATGCTATTTCAAAATCAAATTTGTATTTACAAGTTTTAATTTCTTGCAAGATTCAAAAATCTGGAGGAAATCTTTGCTAAAACCCTAATTTTTCAATTCAAAGTTGAACTTGTGGATAGCTTAATTGGGATCAATAATTTTAAGTCTAATTTAGGAACTCATTTGAATCATAAATTTCATTTTCTAAATCTACATTCTAAGTGCTTTCATTGGTTAAAATTAAACATTTCCTTCTATTTTGCATGTGTTATCATTTGAAAGAGGAAAATTGTTGTCATGATGCATTCATTTCATAGATGTGATAATGGGTTAGCTTCCCTTGTTTCAATTTTTCCTTCTCCTAAAGAACCTCCCCCCATCTATAACAACATTTTAGTGCTTATAATAGTTGCTAGCAATCCCTTTGAGACTCTCCCATGCTCTAAGGATGAAGACTTTAAGAGTGATCTCGACAATTCTCCTAAAATGTGCCCTTCCTATTTAGCTATCCTAGAGGAAGAGAATGATATCATAAACACCTTTCTTAATGTTAATTCACCTTCCCTACATGATGCCTCTCTAAGTGAAAAGGTATTGGTGGACATTGACTTATTTTCTCCTAAAGTTGGTCCTTCCAATGGGGGCATGTTAGTGCAACAAGAGGTTATGAACACTTCTTTCAAAGATCTCCTTCCTAAGCATGAATCTTTGGAGAAATATGTTCATGTTCCTCCTAAAAAACGCTCCCTTCATGAGGATCCTTTTGTGCAAAAAGATGACATTATCCCTACATTTCCTAGTGATGGCATTTCCTTTTCCAACAAAATTCCCACTAGAGATGATGAATTAATGATAAATGCTTACCCTTCTCCTAAAGTTTGTCTTACCCATAAGCATCCCTTAGAGAAAGAAGATGAAATAATAAGCAATTTCCTTAATTCTCTCTCCCCTAAAGATCATATTGAACATATTTTGAGGAAAGAGGATGATTTTAACACATCTATTGATGCTCTCCCTCCTAAGGATGAGGAATTAATAAACAATGTTATCTCCTCTCCCAAAATTGACAATACTTCAAACATTCCTTTCAACCACTTCACTATTTGGGATGAACCATTAGAAGAAGGTGTAAATTATTCTCTACCCCATGAGAGAACCCTATCCAAAGGGGATGAAATCAAGATTGAAAACTCCCTTGATAGTTTCTCACCTTCCTTGAATCTCAATTATTCTCCCTTTCCTCAACTTGGTCCTACTCATAAGGAAATCCTAATTCAAGGCAAGATGGTTAACATCTCTTTCAAAGATCTCCCTCTCAAAAGTGAGACTTTAGAGAGTAATGTTGATCCTTCTCCTAGAGAGTTTATTCCCCATGTAGGTCCTTTGATGATAGAGGATGATATGACATTTCCTAATATTATTCTTCCTACTGGAACATCAATGCCTACCCCTTGTCTCTCTCCTAAAATTGATTTAATCCGTGATAAGATTTTAGTGCAAGAGAAGACTATCAATAATTCTTCCAACACTTTTGTTCATTCCTCTAAACCATCCTCAATTAATTTGATACGTGTGAATGAAACACCTAACAAACCTCTCTTCATTGTCCAAGGTGCCTGTCCTTCTCAAAATTCTCAACCTTTAAATAAGCCTATCTTAGTGGTCCAAGGTGGTTATGCTAATGATTCTTTTTGCACTCCTAAGAAACCTATTATTACTGTGCAAGGAGGTTATTCTACTAAGAGCCCTTATGAGTATGCTAAGCAACTGACTAGAGAGAGTTATAATGCGATTGCTCATACCTATAATACTAGAAATAATAGGCAGCCTAATCCTCCTCCTGTTACTCCAGTTTCTCTTCCTAATCCTCAACCAATTCTTCCGTAAGATCCATGTATTTCACAAGTTCTTGGTAAGGAATATGATCTCATAGAACAACTTAAAACTACTCCTGCTAAGATATCCCTTTGGGATTTGATCCAAACTTCTTCCGCTCATCATGGAATGTTAAAAGATGCCTTGAAAGATTTGAATGTTCCTCCACCTAATACATCTAGTAATATAGTGTCTTTGGTTAACTCTGTGATGAATCCTAAAGCTCAAATTGTGTTTACTCAAGATGAGTTGCCTACTAGTGAAATTCAACATCAATATGATCCCTTGATGATTGTGGTTATCATAAATGACACTGCTATAAGACGAACACTGGTAGATAATGGTTCTGGCCTTAATGTGTGTAGCATTAATCTATTGCACAAGATGAATGTGGATACATCCCTTATTGAGCCTGACTCTCATCCCATTCGAGGCTTTGATAATGTGGCTAAGTCTTCATTAGGTATTATCACCTTACCCGTCACAGTGGGACCTATTACTTTGCCTACTCCTATCCATGTTATGTTGGGAAATCTAACATACAACTTGTTATTAGGGAGACCTTGGATTCACAGTATGCAAGATGTCCCCTCTACATTGCATAGACAAGTTAAATTATTTATAATAATAAGACATATACCTTGATAGGTGATACTAATTTTCAAGCTTGTTTGCAAACATCTACTTCCAAAGGAAGTTCTTCTAAGCCTTCCTCTTCTAGTGATGACTCGTTAAACAAGATACCTATGGATGAATCATTACCCTCTGATAATCAAAATTCTTTGGATGAGTCTGAAGTTCCTGAAGAAGATTCTTCTCAACTTGAATCTACACATGAAAAGGATTTTGATCCTGAGAAGGTTCTCGCAGAAGACGATTGGGGATCTTTAGACTTTAACCCTACTTTTATAGGAGAATATAGAGTGCCTAAGATTGAGAAGGGAAAATCTAAGGAAGAAACTAAAAATCAATCAATCTCACCTGAGCTTATGAACAATAATTTTGTGGCTGCTTCTCAAACTTCTTCTCCTCACACCTCTAATTCTGAAGGATTTGATTCTTGGTCTTATGAAAAACCACCTTTTCTTTCTGAAATGGCTAATCGTTATGGTCGTGGTTTTCATATTTTGGCTAAGAGTGGCTATAGTGGAAATGGTTGTGGCACAAATGAACAAGGAATTAAAGTTCCTTTAGAACATAACATGCATGAATATTTCATTTGGACTTGGATATAATCTTTCTAAGCCCACCAAAGCATCTAAAAGACCATCTCTCAATGTGAATGCTATATTTAGTAGTGATGATGATCTCACTTCAACTAAATCATCTTCTACTTCTATCAACTCTCATTCCCCTCATAAGGAAATCTTGGCGATGAACAAATCTCTTTATGAATCCCCTCAAATTTCTAAATCCACTTATGAATCTTTATCTCCTATTCATCATAAAGTCCTTTTCTCCAGGGATAAGGCTCTAATAAATTACACTCATCCCTCTTTTAAGATTTCTTGTGACTTTTCTTCTTCAATTTTTATCATTTTATACATGTTTTTGATCTCACTTATAGTTGAGCATTTAGCATGTCATATTCAAATACCTCATTCAATCTATCATGTCTTTAAATAACATTAATGGCTATTATGTTGCTCATCATTATGTGACATTGGTAGCTCATTTACTGGGGGCTCATTGTCATTCATTATGGTACAATTTCAAGTGCAATCATATTTTTGAAGCAACATAATAGCCTAATTTTCTATGTTATCTCTTGTTCCTATGGGGACAAGAGTGATTTCATACATCTCTTCTTTTTATGGTTAAAATTTCCCTTTGGGGTAATAGTGTGGAAATATTGATCATCTTTTCTTTAGAATCCTCTTTTCCTATATATGGGAGAAGATGTGTATTCTCTTTCTTGTCCTACCCACTTCTTGTGAGGAGCATTTTACATACACTAATGTCTTGCTTGCATGAACTCATGTGAGTATGTAGTACATTTTGCTTATGTCTAAATCTCTCCCTAGAAGATTGTGTAAGTCCTTCTCATTGTCCTTATCCTTGGGAGGCAATGATCTTTCCTTATTTTTATCTAAGGATCCACTTTTTCCTATTTCGTGGATGGTGTGAACTTTATTACTTGATGTTATTCCTTGTATGCATTTGTTGTTGTTTGTTCAAGGATTCTCTCTCACAAAAGGTGTAAGTCCTTGACTACAACCTCTTTTGCACTTGGTCAAATACATCCATAATGAATTCACTCTCCCAATTGGGTTAAAAAGAGCATCATCCTTCATTAAGAATCACTTTCACCTCGCAAAAGAAGGAAGTATTGCATTCTTATTCTCTTCTTTGTCTTATTCTAGAAGATGTTATATTTGTATAGGACAATTCCTCTCGGGGATAGGTGTCTTTTGTACAAAGATCTCTTCTCCTCTAAGGATCTCCTTTACACATACTACAAGATATCCCTTTTCAACCATCTTATCCTTGCTTAAAGAGTGCAAAAACTCCCTTGCTTGGATCTATGACATTGTTGCATTTTTGGGGTACCTTCTTTTGTGATGAAGGTAGGTATCCTTGTTCTACTTTGCTTATGACATAAACATTACACTTTTTGAGCAATGGGTCATTCTCGGAACCAGAGCATAGACTCTTAGAGCGAGATGTCTCCATTTTTCTTTTATGCAAGGTGATTATTCTCAGAACTAGAGCATAGACTCTTAGAGCGAGATGTCATGCTTTTGTACTATACATATACAGGTTGTAGCATACTCGAGCATAGACTCCTATGAGGTGCTTCTAACCTCACTTACACACACATGCACGAGGTTGAGTGGAACTAGCGGCATAAGGCTAGATTTTCTCACTCTCCTCCCTTACATGGATCACCTAGATAGACTCTAGGGGCTAGTTTTCCATGTCCTTTTTCCCATGGATCACCTAGACAAGATCTAGGGGCGAGAAGCCCATGTTTTCTCTCTCACTATTCTTCTCATGGATCACCAATGTGTGTGTTCATGCTGCTTTTTCCTTTCTTTTCTTCTCTTTGCATTTTGTTTCCATTTACATCCTTCATCTTGTGTTAGAGAACTCTCAAATCCTCACACTCTTTGTTGTGTTGGAATTGAGATTTAGTCCTCTTTCTTACCAAATGATTCTCCATTAGTTTTTGATCTCATATCAAATCTTCTTGTGAGCATTTGTCATCAATATTCTTTACCAATTCGAAGTGGTAAACATGATACCCTGTTTCAACTCACTAAAATTAGCAAGCCGAAACAAGGGGGGGCATATAGCTACCCTCAAATTTTCATCACCTTCCTTAGTAAGCATTAGGTGATTTTGTGATCTAACGTGTGTTTTGTAGGGTGCGGTTCCTAACTATGTACTGCAGATACCGCTGGGGGCTTCGTTCGACAGACTTATGGATATATCCTTTTTCAAATAATGTTTACTTTTTTGTACTTTAGCTTGCATATGCACGTAGTGTTCATATGACCGCTAAAGTGGGGGCTAAATGTAGCGTCGTAAATTGTACGCACTTGCTAGGGTGGTACAATTTCACACCTAGTTTAGCACCCGCCTTGGTGCATTTTGCATTTTGCATTACATTTCCCCTTTAGCACTTAATTAATTAAATTAATTAGGTCTAAGGTCCTATTTTATCACCTCCCATATCATAAAGTTGGGCCCTTTTCATTAAAGTGTGCCCCTTTCATTTTATTCCTCCAATACATCATTTAATCAAAAACCCTAATTAGGTCCTATTTCAAACTTGGGGGCTTGATTTCAAGGGTCAAAACATCTTGAAATCACCTGTAACTTCGGGATTCTCTCTAAAATCATCATATCCGACGGCCCTGAAAATTTGGTGAAAAGTTGTCGGGACCATGGCGCCCGAAGAGGACCATGGCGCCCAGAGTGCACATGGTCTCGGACATTTTTCCTGAAATTTTAGGAGCGCGACCCAATCATAAAATAAAGCTTAACCCCAAGAAATTGGTGGGAGATTCAATCTCTAGGTTGGCCAAAAGTTGAAATTAAGACCTAGGGTTTCATATATAAGAGCTCTCTTTCTTCATTTGAAAGGATCTGAATTTTTGGTTTTCAAGGACCTTCTATGCAGCGAAAGAGCAAATCTTTGAAGACTTCAACAACATTCAACATCCATCCACCAAGCATCCATCAATTTCATTCATCTATTTAGGGCTTTGAAGGCATTAAAGATCAATAAGGGATCACCGACTGAAGATTGGCTTGTACCCCTCCCTTGGGGTTGGGTATGATTTCATGTTGTTTTCATGTCTTTGCATAAGCTTCAACATATCATTGGTATTCATGCTTTAGATCACTTTGCATCTTGATTTGGAGCATTTACATTATCATTTACAAGCAATTAGGGTTTACTTTCTAGGTTGCTCTAGTTTGCTTACTTGCATTTTAGGATCTTGCACACACACAAGGTCTGCACACACATTACTGTTACAATACTACTTGGCTATTCATGGAGGTGGAAATCACCGAAGTGGGGGTTTGACTAAGGCAAAACCCTATATAGCTGCCTACAACCCTTTTCAGATATAAGTGCAGATTTTCAAATTCGAAGGACGCCGCAAGTTACAAATCCGACGGAAGCGGACCGAGACAGAACTTCACACCAAATTGCAGAGCAGAAAGCTAGGACAGGGGCGTGGGGCACCCTGGTCCTGCCAGGACAGGGGCGCTGGGCGCCCTGGTCCCTCTGATCAGACAGCAAGTTTTAGCATTTTTTTGACAGCTTTTCAGGTTGCAAAACAACAGTTTCAGGAGCAGAATCAGGACAGTGGCACCCGCGCCCCCATCCTAAACATTTCCACTCAGATTTGAACTTCGGGTACGCATCTGCACTCTTGTTTTGTCCTGGTGTTTACAGCTTTCCATTGTTTAGTTTCAATTCTGCAATCTTGTTATTAGTTCATACTTGCACTTTGGGGTTAGGAATTGAACTTGCATCATTCTATCTATCATCTGCAACAAAGGAATAGAAATCCTAATAGGTAGCCCGTGGCTCTCTCTTCCACAAAAAGAAGTAGCCAATTGTGTGATACCTCTAGGCTCTTTCGTATTCCACAAATGTGTGTCAAAAGGTAGGATTAGGGCATGTTGGCCTAGTCTTGCTTTTTCCCCTACACACTTACGTCGACTTACAATCATATTACAAAGTGATTACATGTCGGCCTAGACAAAAATATAAACATTATTCTTCGTGACCATTGCCGCTTTAATCTTCACTGAATCAATCTCTTATGTCGGCCTCCAAATATCGGTTCCTAGTTTGCCAGCTTCCCTTGCTTGTCGGTTACCTTGAATGCCAGATGTTAAACCTTGAATACCGATGAGTAACCGTTAAGTATCCAACCCAAAATGATGTGCGTTTACATCAATGACAACACCATGAGCTCGGATGAGTGTCAATTGCCAACACCATCATCGGTAATTATCACAATCTATGCCATCATTCCTTTGAATGTTTTAGTTCATCCGTACAAGCCAACATTAAAGCCATTTAAATATTAGCCATTCAGTGCGTATGACAAGGAAATATCTTTGCTTATTAGCATTCTTGATCACCACAAGGCAATAACACAAGACAATTCATTCAAATGTATTCAAGATAGTTTGCAATATTGAATTGTCTTCAGGTCGATCCACATGTGTGCACTATCCCATTAAAGGTTATGACACCATTTTGCAAACCCACTTTATTCCTCCTTCCAAAATGGTGACCTTTTCACCAATCCTGAAGTGGTAGTTGATGCCCTTCGTAAAATAGTGTTGAGCTTGCTATTTTGCAATCCTCACTTTTTGTCTTTCATGAAATGGCGATGTATTCACCATTTTGCCAATCATTATTTTAGCTACGCAAAACAGCAGCAAGTTCACTATTTTGCATCCTTCATATTTAGACTATGCAAAACAACGAAAGTTTCACCATTTTGCATCCTTTGTTTTTTGACTCTTGCGAAATTGACATTCGACGATGTTGCTATATGGGCAACAATATTTTTCGTCGAACTGGCATGCTCTACATCGTCGCAATTGTGACAAACCACTTAAATATTCAACGAAGTTGTTGTATGTGTGATGATTTTTTTGTCGTAATCACCAAAGTTTTGTACTGATTGTTCATCGCAAGACTAACGAAAGTTTCGTCGATATTTCGACAAAAATAACAAGAATTTTTTTGCGACATCATCAGACGACACTTCGTCAAGAGTTCGACAAAAATAGGAACGTCAGACAAGCGACGAAATTTTGTTGGGTATTTCGTCGATAATCTGACGATAGTTTGTCGAAATTTCAACAAACCTTCATTGGAAATTGGTGCTAAATACAGTAGTGTTCCCATGAGTCTCTCCAAAAATTGGCTCTCATACCATTCCCAATCTTCTAGGTTAAGTGATTTGTGATCACATGTTTGCATTCCTCCATGAACTCCCAAATAGTTGAGCCTCCCTATGCTACACTAAGTGTGAGAATTCTAGTTGGATCCTCACAATCCATGTACTTCTTTTGCATGATTTTGCACCACAATTTACCTGGCTCATAGTACAATTTCCAGATAAGTTTGGCCCCCAATGCAATGTTTTGTTCTTCCATTTTCCTATGGCCAATGCCATCATTTCCCTACAAATGGCAAGTTGTGTCCCAACTTCAAAGAGGTTTTTTTTTGTTCTTGTTAGCTCATCCCATAAAAAATTCTTGAAAAATCTTTCCAATGCATGGATTGCCTTGTTGGACAATTTGAAACAAGTCATTGCATAAATGGGAACTACAACCAGTATCGATTCAATTAGCACTATCCTCCGAGGAAGGGAAAGCCATTTGTGCTTCCACATTTTGGTCTTCTACCTACATCTAATTACCATTTCTTCCCACAGAGCAGTCTTGGATGTCCCAATGAACATTGGCACTCCAAGATATTTGGACGAAAGCCTCCTCATCGAACAACCTAGCACCTTGGAGATTCGATTTTGAATTGATTTCTTCGTGCTGAAGAAAATTTCAGATTTTCTGCTATTAATTTGTTGACCTACCTCCTTTGTGTACTTTTCTAGGGTGTCTTTTATTGCTTCTACCTCCCTTACCGTTGCTTCGCCAAACAGGATTGTGTCACCTACAAACTGGGAGTGCATGACAGGAGCTAGGTCTTCATGCATTACTACACCCTTCCACAGTTCGCAGTCCCTGAGCCTTAGTATGCATTTAATCAGAGTCTCGGCCATTAAAACAAACAGGAATGATGATATTGGATCACCCTACTTGATTCCATTCTTGTTACTAAAGAAACCAAATAACTCTCCATTCACTATGATGGAGAAGTGTGGGGTTCCAATGCAAAATTCAATGATTTGTATCCAATCTTGATTGAATCCCATTTTTCCTAGTGCTTTGTTTAAAAATCTCCAACGCACATTGTCGTAAGCCTTACTAATATTGATTTTGAACATCATTCCTTTTTTCCATTTCATAGCCATTGAGTGGATTACTTCAGATGTGAGTATCACATTATCTATGCTATCTTGTCTTGGGTTGAATATGTTATGCTCCAATGATATGAGATGGGGCATTACTTTCTTTAGCCTCTTTGCATAAGCCTTAGCAATTATTTTGTAGATGGTGTTACAAAGTGCGATTGGCCTAAAATCATTCTTTGAATTGCATTTTGATTTTTTGGGGATTAGAACAAGTACTATATTGTTTATCTCTGGGACAAATTTCTTCTTGCATCAAACATCCTCAATTATTCTTCAAATATATGTTTTTAGGAAGCTCCAACATTTTTGATAGAAGCCAGCAATGAACACATCTGAGCCAAGCACTTTGTCTGGATGTAGCCCAACTACAATAATCTTAATTTCCTCTTTTGAGAAGGGGTATAGGAGCATTTTGTTATCCTTGGTACTGACTAGTTGTGGAGTCCCCAAGCACCTCCTCCATACTATGTATATCAACTTCTTCTTCATCTTTTGAGTTTAAAATTCCCCTTAAATATTCCATAGTTGCATTCCCAATGTTATCTTTATCTTTGCATATTGTGCCATTTACATCTAATAATTCGTTTATCTGGTTTAGAGCTTTATTGGCTTTTACCAAAGCACATAAAAAATTGGTATTATGTTCTCCTTCCTTGATCTATAATTCCCTTGCTTTTGTTAGGCATTGCATGCAGAAGATATAAATTAAATGCAAATAAAGATTAAACAAAGGAATGAAAAACACATAAATAATAACACTGTAGAGACAATTTTTAACATGGTTCACCCAAAATTGGGCTACATCCACCAAACAAAGAGTCCAATATTATTATCCAGCAAATTGAATAGATCACAACTAGCAATCTCTTGCAAATCAATACCGCTGAAAAATGATACAAAAATATCCACAGAAACCCTATCCCTTAGCCATTTTATCAAGACATATCGGTTACAAAAATTAGGGTTAGAATATGTCATCCAATAAAAAATAATTCTCAAGGCCTTTATAAAATAATAAAAGTCATTTGAGCTTTTGGGGGCAGCCCCTACAAGGGGCGCGACCCCCAAACCCCTGTTGAATAATTTTGGGGGGAAACTATGCTGATAAAAGTAGGGAAAATTTAACCTCCGAGTTTGATTAGGCTAAATATAACAACTTTGTACTTCCAGTAGATCTCCTCTCTAGGTAGGACTTCTGAGAGCTTTCCTTTCAAAAAAAAAATCTGCATATAATCATCCCTATGCATTCCTTCTCTAATTACCTTTTCATTAAGTTCTTCCAATTCGTTTTCTATATTTTCTTTTTCTTCAAATATGTTTTTAAAAACTTCCTAATTCTAGACTTTAAGCTTGTTTTTAATGTAAACCATTCTTTTTGAAAAGAAAACGTTGGGCGTACCTTACATCAATTTGCATTTGTGCCACCACTTTTCTAATGACTGTAGTAATGCCTTCTCTCACCACCACATATTCTAGAATTTCAAGTATCCACTGCCCCAACCCTGTTCATTCCCAATCTCTAATTGTACAAGGTAGTGATCTAATACTCCATATAGTAACATAGTGGCAGTAAGGGATATGTTGTACATCATTTATTGTGGTCCTATTAAGAACCTATCCAAGCGTTCAACAATATTTGTGAAACCAATTATTCTATTGGTCTATCTGTACAATCCTTTTGTTGGTGTGCAATCCATAGCTCCAATTTGATGTAAAAAGTTTTTGAAGCCCAACGTATCTTTTTTTATCTTGTTTATGCCACCACTTTTCTCTGATAGATCCAATAGAGCATTGAAATCCCCCCCAATGATAAATTTACCATTGTTGGTGGAGGAAATATCCTTGTTGAGTTCTTCCCATACCTTCACTTTTTTAACCATCTATATAGCCTGTATATGTTCCATAAGGAAAATTCTAAAACAATTACCTTTGTTTAGAATTATGCAGGAGATCCAATGTTTTTTTCTTTGTGATTAAGGTGAAGCCTATTGCATTAGGTTTCCAGAGTATTCCTAGGCCTTTTGCGCATCCTTCAACCACATGAAAAACTCCCAGCCATCCTTTACCATATTTTATGAACTTCTCCCCCATCCTCACAGCATTTTGTTTCTTGAAGTAGTATAATGTCACTGACAATCTTCCCAAGATGGTGTTTAACCATCTTGCATTTGTTAGGGGTGTTAGGCCCCTAACATTCCTGGTGGTGATTTTGTTGGCAATTGACACACATCTAGTAATTTTGATGCTTGATTTATGATTTAAGGTTGTCATTCATGGAAACTCTTCTTGGAGATTTGATCTAGTGATCGTAATTATTCTTATCTGGAAGCAAGTATTAACCGGTAGCCATCTAGCCAGTAAATCAGGATTATTCTAGTGTAGTTTTGGTTTGGAAAGATTTTCAGTGATTGTGGAGACAAAGTTTGAGGTGAAATGATGGGGTTGACATTGGTGAAGCATTTTGGAAAAAAAATTTGGTCTAGTGATATGTTTTGAAGCTGACTTGAAACCTACACGTTACATTTTTTATAGCCGACTTGAAGGGGATTATTTTTTATATGATCGAATATATAAGATTGAGTTGGTGATTGGTTTTGTGATGTATTATTGTTATGGTGATCCATTTTGATGTGATTGAGCGAAGTTTCACGTGAGGTGATCCGGTAGCTGACTAAGTCAGAAACATAGTATATTGCAGAGCAAGTACAGTCAAAGATCTCGTGCTTAACTGAAACTCATTCTTGTATTGTTAGATGTTATTTCAGAGTTCTTTAATTATATTTCATCATTGTAATTGAATTGTAAGTCAGCAAGACTTCCCTAAAGGTTGTAGCCTTATGGGTCATTGTAATTGAGCGGTGAATGAAAGTGCATTCCCCATCTATGTATTTATATACTTATGACCATAGTATATGAATATTGTGGGTTCCACCTCCACTGCAGTTTTTCCCTTTTGGGGTTTTCACGTAAAAATTCCAGTGTTGTGGATCTGTGGTTTATTTATTGCTTACTTATATTCTTTACTGTTATACATTGCTAATTGGTGGATAAAGAATAAGTTTTTTAGTTTGATCTCTGACAGAACACTGATTCACCCCCCCTCTTAGTGTTCCTTGATTGTAACAATTGGTATTAGAGCATAGTTCCTCTGAGGAAGCTTAACTGCTTGAGGAAGATCCATGAGATTGATTCAATGGATTTCGGTTTTTAGAGACAACTCACTATGGCACTTGAGGATCTTGACGTAGCTAGAAATGAGCTTTGTACCTTGAAGAAGAACCTAAATATTGCTAATGACTTCATTAATGAACTAAAGGATCAAGCGAACACTTCTAGAGACAAGAGGAAATAACTAATGGACAAGTTGAAGGAGAAAGAAGATCAAATCATGTAATACCAGGATAAAGCTAATGAAGTTAACAAGCTTGAAAGAGAGAATGTTGCTTTGAAGAATGAGATGCAATCCATTGTGATGAGGCTGACTAAGGCGATTGAGGACTGAAAGAGAAATGAAGAAAATTTGGCACAATCATTGAAAGAAAGAGCAAATGAATGCTTCAGGCTTACGTATGAGAATGATCAATTGAAGCTTGAGCTGACAAAATCAATAAATAATGGTCAAGAACTTGAAAGAAAGATTGCTACCTTCAAGGATGAACTTGATACTGCCAATGAGTACAAAGAAAAATTCAATGATAGATCAGCAAGGCTTGATGAGATGCTGAAGAGTTAGAGGCATGGAAAGGACATGCAAGGACTTGGATTTGAGAAAGATGAATCCTCTGGATCTAAACAAGGCAATGCAAAACTTGATCAAAAGAAGAGCAAGAATCCTCTGGTAAGACAACCTAATGCTCATAAATTCAATGGTAGATGCTTTACCTACAATAAATTTGGTCATATGTTGAATCAATGTAGAAGTGGGCTGAAAAATAGAATGAACAACATGAATAATGTTCCTACCTTTATCGGTCAGTGTTTCATATGCAATAATTTTAGTCACAAGTCAAATGCGTGTTAGAGTAGTAATGAATAACTTTCAAAATAAAAGATGCTATGCTTGTGGAATATTTGGACATATCTCTAATCAGTGTAGGACAAGACCAAATCAAATGAACTTCAGACCTATGCAGAATAATGTTTTTTGTCGAGTATGCAACAAAATTGGTCACATTGCAAAGTACTACACAAGCAAGAACAATTCTCTAGTAGACAAGAGTAATTTAGATGAGAAAGGAAAAGTGAAAGTAGAAGAGATCAAGGAGAAGCATGAGAAGATGTGGGTAAGAAAAGATGAATCCTGAGCTAACAATGGGTCTGCACCCGAATCCGATGCAGGATCTTCATCTGGTAACTAGAGCTTTATGCCTTACGGGGAGATTTTCATGTAGATTATAAGAACCCCCTCTTCGGTGGTCTGTAATTGATTTTGGAAGGTTACAGAATGATTGAATCATATGTGTAGATGATATCTAGAAGTTTCAGAAGGATTTGGTGCTTTGGTATGCAATTTCATGAAAATCATGGCAACCGATTGTTGCATTTATTATAGTGGAAAATTAGGTTTTCAAAGGATAAAAGTGCATTTTGAAGTTTCATTTACCACAAAGCGATCAAACAAGTAGAGTAGAGAAGAGAGAGAAGTGATTTGGTGATTTTTATAGTGATTTCAGCGACTCCAAAGCAATTTCCAATGCTCAGTTGAGAAGCAAGGTATTTATATGTTCAGACTTTTAGTTTTCTGCAAACCCTAGAACTTGAAATGGATTTAGCTTCTGGCATTACTACCCCATTGGTGGTTGAGATTGAGGATAGGGCCCGACCAATTTTCAAGAAACACCCTTTTAAGTCGGTTGAGGATGATCCAGAAGGTGCTTTTTCATCCATGCCCTATGGTGTTTTCCATAATGAAGACATTAGGGCTTACATTCACTCCAATCTCGAGGATCTTAGAAACACATATATGTTGGATCTTTACAACAATCATATGGTTGATGGTTTGGGTAATCTAAAACCATAATACAAGGTGCTTCAAGACGAGGGTTTCTCATAGTTCATGCATTTTCCATTATTCGATGAGGCATAGTGGATTTGGTACATTCTTAGTCGGGTACATGACAAGTTTATATGGCTTGATAGGCCACACAAAATCACCAAGCAGGTGATATGAGCTGTAACTGGCCTAGCAGAAACTGGTGATGTGACCAGTTTGAGGAAAGTATCAAATGACATAGTCATGGCCTCCACAAGATCCAAATTCAACAACAGGTCAATGACCATTAACGACATTTTAGAGAATTATGTAAAATTTGCATCGATGGTAGTCAGCTATAAGGTTTACCAATCCAACAGGTACAACTTTATCTCCAGTACTACTATTTACTCTACATACCAAATGCGTAAGGATGACAAAAGGTATGACCTGTGCACTGCCCTCCTGAATGAATTACTGAGCAATTTGAAGAAGATAAAGCAAGATTAAAAAACACACATTTAAATATGGTACAACTCTTATTTTCTTGGCCTTATTCTTCCTGAATGAGATACCCGGTATAAAAGGTAAGGTCCAATAGGTCTATGATAGACCGATGGCCATGCAGATCAAGGAAGGATTATGGGGAGTTAGAGATGCAACATTGAGGATATCTACTCTTTGGGGATATTTCAAAACCTTCCAAGCTGCAATAAATAGCAGGGAAAGGATGCCCAAGGAGGTTGTAGAAAAATATGAGAAAACCGTTTGTTTCATGGTCGATAAGGATCAGTGTCTAATGGAAGTAGTGGAGTCCCGAATAGTATGGATCATATGGGGTATGAAGTTGACTCTGTTACACTTGAGGCATATGCCCAACACCTATTGAGTAAACAGGTGGATCCCAAGTAAGAGAGATTTGGTACTTTCAAGGAGAAAGACCTCAGTCTGCACATGCAATTTACTGCTCCTTCTCGAAAAAGAAAAGTTACCAAGATGGCAAGGGAAGTGGCACTTTATATGGGTTTCACCTAGGAGGCGGTGAAGAAAGCAAGAGAAAGTCATGCACAGAAAGAGACTAAGTCTACTCTTGCCCTGGTAGCCCAGCCTACAAAACCTAGCTCATTCAAGAAAGGTATACTGAAGTAGAAGGAGAAGCCCAAAAGAACCTCTGTTGCAATATCTCTGATAGCCTTAGAAACCGAGTCTAAGGAGGAAGAAGAAAAGGTGAAGAAGAAGGGACAATTTGTTAGAGTGGTGAGAAATTCACAGTCCAATGGAGCCCAATAAAGCAAAAAGGCAATTTCAAATCCTATTCCCACTGCAAGGCCCAAGAGAGAAAGGAAATTCAAGATTCAACCTGAGTCTGGTACATAACAAGGTAAATCTAAATTTGTTCCCTCATTGACAACAAATCAGTTAATTGATGAGATAATTGTAGATGGAAATTTGAAGAATCTTGGAGCATGCTATGAAAATTTTGTTGAAGGAGATAAGAGAAAGGTTGAGGAAGCAGTTGTATTATATCTACACAATTTTAGTAAAACATTTATTGAATTCGAAAAGTTCATTCCAAAAGATTTGTACAATCTGATTGATGCAAGAAGAATGAATGCAAGCAAGAGAGAGAGAGAGAGAGAGATAATAAATGTTTGCACCTGTGTTTCACAAAGTGAAGCAAAGAGATTGACTGAAGAGGAAAACAAGAATGAATTTAGAAGTAAAAACATGATTAACAAATTGATGATTGGATATCTAGAAGAGGTAAGGAAAGAGACAAAGGAGATATAAAAAAAGATAATTCAAAATGACCCTTTATAAAAGGATGCATTCAAGTCATCTTAGCCGAAAGAGAAGCAAGGTGTTTTTGAAAGTCAGAATGTTGAAACTCAATCTGAGGATCATTTGAAAGATCAAGGTATTACTAAACTTAATGTTGATATTGATGATGTTCCTCCGGTGGTAGATAGATTTGCAACCCATAAGATCCAACAGGTTGATTTGCACCAAGTGGCAACACCGGTGCAACAGATAAAGGGGACAAAGGAGAGAAGAAGGATGTTGAGACAACAAAGGCTAAGGTTGCTGAGGTTGACAAAGGCAAAAGTATAGCTGATTTAACAATTGTCAGTCCTTCGGTTACAAGGACCCCACCTCAGATTCCCATTAATCTTGATGGTTTTGTTGATCTTTAGAAGATGTCTCATGCTGAAAAACTCATTCTCGCAGTTGTTGTACAAGCTCAGGCTAGCTAAGATCTGGTGAAGTATAAATTAGAGGATAAAAAGCTAATTTTGATGTCTACAAATGTTTTACAAAAGGTGGCCCCTAATGTATAATTAGATTCAAATAACAACCCCTCCCGATAAATTGTTACAATTAATTAACAGTGTAAATGCTCATTTTGATTCTTTGGAGAAGATGGCTACACAAAAAGTTTTGGATAAGTTCAACAATGTTAGGAAACAAACATTTTCGAAAATGATTGAAGATGATTGAGTAAGATTAAATAAGAGATTGAAGATTATTTCTGACACATTGTCAAAAGCTGAAATATTGTACAAATCCTACCTAATTTTGCCTAAGTTCACTGTAGATATTAATAAGCAAATAGGTGTTTGCCAGGAAAAGCTTGCTAGAATTTATCAGTCATTTGATCCTAATACAACTCTAACCATAAGTATTGAAGGGTAGATTATAGCCTTAAATGATCAAATCTCAAGCCTTCAAGTGGATAAGGATAAAATTTTGAGAAAAGTAGGTGAACTCCGGAACCTGATTGCCACCCGGTTGGACAACATATTAAGTAATAAGGTGGATTTTATGAAGGAGATGGTCCATCCTGTATCATCTGATCTAAGAGAATTAGAAAGTATTGCCACTATATTTAGTGCATTCATCACAGTTTTGGACAACTTGAAGAGTGGGTGGGATACTCACTTAGGATTTTGGAAGACTGTTTATGCTGACCTCTTCAAGTATTTGTAAAGTGTTTGTCATCTGTATATACATTTTGGATAGCACCCCATCTTTGGCATTGTTGTCAAAGGGGAAAAGGAACGGTGAAAAATGTACAATATTGAAGAGTGGAATTCTTTGTCTAAGGGGGAGCCTTAGAAATTCTTTTGATTCTTTTGAACCAATGTATAGTGCTCAACACTTGGTCATTTTTCACGAGTGTTGCCATCAATGCTAAAGGGGAGATTTTTGACAATTTACACTCATCAGGTGATTATTGATGCTTGATTTATGGTTTAGGGTTGTCATTGATGGCAACTCTTCTTGGAGATTTGATCTAGTGGTCATAATTCTTCTTATCCAGAAGCAAGTGTTAACCGGTAGCCAGCTAACCAATAAATCAGGATTATTCCAGTTTAGTTTTGGTCCAAAAAGATTTCCAGTGATTTCAGTGATTTTGGTGACAAAGTTCAAGGTGAAAATGATGAGGCCGACATTGGTGAATTATTTTGGAAAGTTGTTTTAGTCTAGTGATATGTTTTGAATCCGACTTGAAGCTACATGTTACATTTTTATAGCTGACTTGAAGGAGATTATTTTTTATATGACTGGATATATAAGATTGAATTGGTGATTGGTTTTTGGCATTTACTATTATGGTGATCTGTTTTGGTGTGATTGAGCATAGTTTCACGTGTGCATTTGATTCCCAGGTGATCCGGTAGCTCACTGAGTCAGAAATGAAGCATATTGCAGAGTGAGTACAATAAGAGATCTTGTGCTTAACCGAAACTCATTCTTGCATTGTTAGATGCTACTTCAGAGTTCTTTAATTGTATTTCTTCATTGTAATTGAATTGTAAGTCAGTAAGACTTCCTTGAAGGTTGTAGCCTTTCAGGTCATTGTAATTGAGTAGTGAGCTCTAGGCGAGGAGCTTGAATGCAAGTGCATTCCCTATCTATGTAATATTTATGTACTTCTGGCCATAATATATAAATATTATGGGTTCCAGCCCCACCGTGGTTTTTCCCTTTCCGAGTTTCCACATAAAAATTCAGGTGTTGTAGATTTGTGGTTTATTTATTGCTTGTTTATGTTCTTTACTGTTATACATTGCTAACTAATGGATAAAGAATAAATTTTTTAGTTTGATCTCTGACAGAACATTGATTCACCCCCCCTCTTAGTGTTCC